>NC_057808.1:19142390-19322842 GCF_018294505.1 Triticum aestivum | reverse complement strand
GATGAACAGGACCCCGTGGTGTGGAGGGCTGGATGAACAGTAGATGGTGGAGGGGTGCCCATGGAGGGGTGGTTGAACAGTAGCCGGTGGAGTAGCGCATGGTGGAGGCTGGATGAACAGGAGCCCGTGGAGGCTGGAGGACGTCGATGGTAGCCCGTGGAGGCTGGAGGAGGTCGACGGTGGAGATGAATAGTATCCCGTGGAGTCCCGTTTTGCGGTACGCCACACCCCTCCCGATGAACAGGACCCCCGTTTCGACCGTAGGAGGTCCGTTTCCTCCGTTTTGCGGTACGCCACACCCCTCCCGATCAACAGGACCCCGTTCCGAACGTAGGAGGTCCGTTTCCTCCGTTTTGCGGTACGCCAGGCCTCGTTTCCATCGCCTGTTCCATCCAAGCCCTCCCGATGAACACGACCACGCATTCCGTTCCGACCCAGCCAGTCGGCTCCCACGCGTTCCGTTGCCTCCCGATGAACACGACGCATTCCGTTGCCTCCCCATGAACATGACGCATTCCGTTGCCTCCCCATGAACACGACGCATTCCGTTGCGTCCCCATGAACACGACGACGACGCTGTTTCTCCGTTCCGACCCAGCCATGTACACGAGCCCTGGCCGTACGTATGCGTGAGTAGGCGTTCGAGACCACACCCGTATGTACACATACGTGGCCGTATTTTCCTTCTTGCACCTTGGCCGTTGTACGTACGTGTACATGCTACGTGCGCGCCTCTACTACGACACGTACGCGCCTCTACTACGACACGTGCGCGCCTCTACATCCACCAATATATATGTACGTACACGTTCGCGACAAGAATGACAACGCTACGTACGCTTCGACCAGGTGGGTCCCGACTGTCAGGCACTTCCTTGCGTGCGAAGATGTAGCTGGTGGGTCCCAGCAGTCAGGGGGCGAATCATTTTTTTTTGCCCGGATGCACCTCCTTGCGTGCGAAGATGTAGCTGGTGGGTCCCAGCAGTCAGGGGGCGAATCTTTTTTTTGCCCGGACGCACTTCCTTGCATGCGAAGATGTAGCTGGTGGGTCCCAGCAGTCAGGGGGAAATATTTTTTCGTGAAATACGGTGGCCCGTCCGGTGGGTCCCCGCTGTCAGGTGGAGGAATCATTATTTTGCGCGTAATAAGGAGGCACTTCCTTGCTGCGGCCGTGGACCCAGCTGTCAGCCTCTCCACGTACAGTCCACGTCAGATGGAAGTCGTTCCTTGTCCATGTTGACCACGCCGCGCCGTGAGCACCACGGCGGTGGAGGACGGCGAGGACTAGGAAGGGGACGACTCGGAGCCGGGGAAGACGCAGCAGTGGATGCCCATGCGAAGAGGAGTACGAGTGTTCACTGGTTCGGCTGCGGTGTGAGGCTGCTGTCGCCGCAGAATAACAGGGGGTGTGGGTGAGTAGAGGGATGGCATGGCCAGCGGTGGGAGTAGTAGGGGGCGGTGAGGCCTCCGCGACATCACAGCCGGCCACGGGAGCAGGAGCACACGAGACGACCGGCGCTGGTTTGGGCGGCTGGAGCAAGAAGACCAGAGGTTGAAGAAGCACTATGACCGTTGGATGAACATCGTACGGTAACAGGAGCTAGAATCGTTCATATTGACTAAGTTGACAAAGCCCTCCGTCCCCGTCAACTTGGTAGGCCCACAAGTCAGCCTCCCACTATGCTGGGTTCCAGCTGGCAGGGGGAGTATTCATTTTTTTGTGCGTAATAAGGAGGCACTTCCTTTCATGCGAAGATAGCTGGTGGGTCCGACATGTCAGCGGGGGGCACGTTATTTTTGCAAAATACAGAGGCCCTTCCGGTGGGTCCCAGATGTCAGGTGGAGGAATCATTATTTTGCGCATAATAAGGAGGCATTTCCTTGTGTGCGTCCGTGGACCCAGCTGTCAGCCTCTCCACGCACAGTCTACTTCTGATGGTGTCGTTCGTTGACCACACCGCGCCGAGCGCATCCAAGGTGGTAGACGACGGCGAGGCCCCGGACAGCAACGAGCCGGAGATGGGAAGATGCGGGAGTAGAGTCGCAGACGGAGAGGTGTACGAGGGTTAACTGGTTCTAGTGCGGTGTGGTTCGGCAGTCGGTGGAGAAGAATAGGAGGTGTGGAGGGGTGGAGGGATGGCCTGGCCAACGGTGGAGTAGGGCTTCATAGCGAAGCGTGCTAAGCAGAGCTGCTAGCAGCAAGAGGCGGGAGGTGGTCCTGGCGGCGATGGAGGAAGAAGACGAGAGATTGAAGATGGATGCCGGTCGTTGGATGTAAATCCAACGGCTAACATGTCAGAATCATTTGTTGACTAAATTGATAACGACTTGCGTTGGCTTCGACCTATTGGCCCACATTTCACCCTCCAAAAATGTGGCACGTATTCAACCCATTTTTTCAGAATTTACAGTCTTTTTTTTGCGCGGTAGAATTTACAGTCAATTTGATCTTTTTTTTGAATTACAGCCATTAGCTGGGCTAGGTGAACAAATAATGTAGCGTCCATGCGGCCCATTTATTTTATTTCCTAAAAAATTACAGGCCATTTGCACTTTCTCGAAATACACGATTTTGCTGGGCTGATTCTAATTATAATTTTGGGTTGGGCCAGCAATGTTATCAAAAAAAATAAAGGGGCTGAGCATTTTGTTATAAATATATTTAAATAATAAGTGATATTATTACATTCGTCCTTAAATCTTACCAAGCTTTTGAACACAATCACTAGGATTTTCGTGCCAAAACAATCCAGGATTTTATTTGTTACGAAATTATTTTTATAAGTTAATAAGATGTGGGATATTGTTTTCTTACATATGTAAGTATCTGTTAAATATATGATGACAATAAAAATAATATATAATAACATATAAAATAATTTAAATATATATAATATAGTTAGAAGGGAAACATAAGTTGGACCTGGCGTTCCTATTCTTATATAGAAAAATAGAACAGACCTCTGCGTTTTCTTCAAAAAAAATACATAAATTGGGCTGCCAAAATAAAACCTCGGATGGGAGGTCCATAGGCCGGTCGATACATGGCGGCCCTAAGAAAATACAAACAGGCCTATGGACCTCCCGTCCGAGGTTGTGGGCTGCGCATGTTAAAAATGAAAGCCTAGACGGGGCAGCCCAAAACCACGCCCAACACTTAAAACTTCGTCCCTCGTTTTCTCTGTGTTTCGCACACTCGACATTGTGTGGGCATTTTGACTGTGCATCATATGAAGATGTGCTATGCATGAATGTTGATCAGCATGTTGTTAACTGGCTGGTAGTTCCATTTTCGACCATGAATAAAACTTCCAACATGATGTTAACCCTGTTTGAAAAGGCCGTGTTAATATAAATGCTCTGCCTCTGAAAGTTGCAGTTTCTTATCTGAAACTGAACTTGCAGTTTCTTATCTGAAACTGAAACTTGCAGTTTCTTCTCTGAGAATCACATTGTCTGCACTTTTATACTCCTATGAAACTACATTTTTTAAGTGCGAAAAATAGATATCTAGAATTCATAAAATACTTCATATGCTCAATACTGCAAATCTGAAATTTAAAAGACATTCATATCTGAAAGTACTCTCAAAATACACAACACAAAAAAAATTCACAACCTGCAAATACTGACAACCCTCAGCTCCTCCTGACAATTCACAACCTGCCTGACTATTGGGCTGGGGGGGGGGAAGCCCCCTCCTATTCCTCGGCGGTAGACAGCCGCCCCGTGAGACGATGTGAACGGCGAGGGAGACGATGGCGGGGAAGCGTCGTCGGGCCAACTGCTTTTCTCCTCTTGCAGTTCGGTTCGGTCGACGAAGACTCCACCGGCTCGCTCTGGCAGGACACCCTCACAAACGGCACCCTGTAGATGCTCGATCCTTCAATCTCTGGTGGATGCTCCATCTGGGATCGATACTCCTACCACCGCTCCCTCACGATCGGATTCGGTGAATCTGTTTGCTCCATGGCCCAGAGGAGCAGCTCTATGTACTCCGGCATGACTCCCTTCGGGAGTATCGCCGCCTTTTCGCTCTGTTGCAGATATTTGGCCATGGATGTCGCCGTCGCCGCTAGTTGGTCCTTGTTGTCAAACCAAGAATATATCTCCAACATCCTAGCTAGCTTCATAGGGTCGCCGTCTACGATCCTCACGTATCGGTTGTACTCCTCCATCGATCTACTTCTCCACAGCACCTTCACTCGCCGGCGGTGGTTTTTGAATGGAAGAGGAGAGGAGCAGCGCTGGTTTTGGATTAGAACGGGAGTGGAGCGATGCTGGTTTTGGACTGGAACAGGAGAGGAGGGGCGGTGGTTTTGAAATGGAAGAGGAGAGGAGCGGCGCTGCATTTAGATTGGAACAGGAGAGGAGCGGCGGTGGTTTAAGAGGAGAAGAGCGGAAGAGCGGCGCTGGTCTTGGAAGTATTTTTTTTTTGTTTTGCGTATTTTGGGTCAAAGTTTGACCACGTACTGTATTTGACAAGCAAAATGTGAATGCATGTCACCAAAAATTGTATCATTTGGTTCATATCTGAATGTACTTTCAAATTATATTATTTTTGCAACGTATAACATATATTTTATATGCGAAAATCATGGTCAATTGTGACCCAGAATAAAAGGGAGACTAGTTAATGTGGGGTTGCTTTCTTAATTGAAGGGTAAATTGATTTTGATTTTGATCCAGTCACAGCGCGCCGGCCGTCTCGTCCAATCCTAAATCGCTGCCGCACGCTCCTCTCCCTCTTCTCCATTGCAAAACCACCACCTCTCCTCTCCATCCTCCCCATTCCAAAACCACCGTCTCGCCTCTCCCTCTTCTGATCTTCTCCATTGCAAAACCACCTCCTCTCCTCTCCATTATCTCCATTCCAAAACCACCGTCTCGCCTCTCCCTCTTCTCTATTGCAAGACCACCGTCTCTCCTCCCATCTTCCAAAGCTAGCACCGGACCACTCAGAAGGACATCTATGGAGAGGATGCAGCAGCGAATCAGGCAGATCGCCGGCGGCGACCAGGAAAAGTTAGCCAGGTTGAAGGAGATCGTTAGTTGGTTTGACAATGAGTGGGAGATTTCGAGGACGGTGCGGGCCATGTGGCAATGTATGCGAAAGAGCGAGACGGCGGTGATGAGGGCGGCGATGTACATGTACACCTCGGCGGCAGTCACGCCGCAGTCCTCCGAGTTCATCGAGTATCTCCTCTAGGCGATGGAGCAGACAGATTCGCCCGAGGCAACAGTCAGGCGGAGGTGGTGGGCGTACAGGTCGAAGGTCGAGCACCCAGAGGATAACGAATCGATCGAGTATGGTGTGCCGCTCGTGAGGGTGCAGAGCCAGCCGGAGCCACAGGAGTATTCGTTCTCCCACTGCAAGAGGAGGCCGGATGGCGCGACGTCGCTTCCCCGCCGTTCTCCACGGTTCCCTCGACGCTCGCCTCGTTTCAACGGCGGCGGTAGGGTCTATGGTAAGCTTCGCACTAACCTAATCTTCCACCTGCTCATGCTTACAATCAGTGTGCAACTAATGAAAATCATGCTTACAATCAGTCTCCGAGTACTACGGCAATCACCCTAAAATAGCTCTGGACCTTTGGGTCAAAGTTGTAACACAGTGTACAAATAAAGAAAAATAGATTGGTGCTTTTTTCAGAAAAGAGTACTCCCTAGAAAACTGCCAATATAAGCTACTAGTATTTGGTTAGATGATTTGCTGCCGAGAAAGCTCCGTCCACAGAGAGCGCCACACATCCCACTGGTGGTGGTGGATGCCAATGTGTGCATGCAGCATGGTTGGTGTCGGTAATTTTTACTTGGCTCACCTTGCACTCTGCATATATGCCGGTTCCATGCGTACATTTGTGCAGTTCCACCAAAATGCAGCTGAATAACCCTGTTTGCACAGATAATGAAAAAGCGTGATTACATTATAGTGGCACTAGTTGATGAAACACACAAAATAAATAGAAGAAAATATTGCGATAGTATCATAGTATGCCATGCTGCGAGGGCGAGATGGGCCCTGCGACGCCTCATATGGTACGCCTCATACTGGACATCGTCCCAAGTCTCCCAGATACACCTTCTGCCAGTGATGAACATCAGTGTACAGCGGTAGTACAAGGAGGCGCCTTGAGACATTCAAATCTCTATTTTTGTATATATCAACTAAAATTAAGCACCCCAGTTTGCAGAAACGCTTAAACATTAACATTGGGACTAGTTGATGAAACATACATTAACAAAGAGAAGCACTTTCTTTATCTACATTGGAAATGAAATGATAGAGATGACACTCGCTGTATTTTAACTGTATTATTACTTCATTTTATCAGTGACACTAGGGTCGAGCAGGTGGCAAACGAGGTGTACCGTGCGTCGCAAGGATGGAGGCCGGGGGTGCTTAGACTGGGATGCTGAAGTTGGCTCTTTCAGTCACCAACATGGATGATTCAATTCATGGGACCTTTTGGTGCAGTTCACCTAAAATGAAGCAATGTCCCGTGAGCTAGCAGCTTCTTCAAAAAAATTTAAGAAAAGGGCTCCAGCCCCGGTTCCATTTCCATCAGAAAACGAAACCCACAGAGCTTCTTCTTCATTAGTTGCAATAAAATTGAGCAACATCAAGGTTGGTTGTGAAGCTCCTGGAATGCTCAACTATAATTTCGATACCATTTGTGCAGTTCAACTAAGATCGAGCGTGAAATGTATATCTCTGTTTGCACAAAAAAGGTGGAAAGGAGGGTGACTAACAAGTGATGAAACATGCATCAAATGAAAAGAAGCATGTTCCTTATCTGAATGGCAATCCTACAAGGACAGTAGCAATTTCTAACGCACTGGCATTGCTAGATATTAGTGTGGGCATTAGGATTAACTATGACAACCGTTAAATACGACATTACTTTGGGCATGGGAGAGTAGGCGGACCAGGACAGTTGCATTTCTAACGAAAAGAACCAACTTATCTTAATGGGAAATTTTAGTAGGACATGTAAAGAAGTGCCATTGATTCATATTACTGGAGGCATTACATTGAAAACAACATTGGTTTAACGTGTCCTTACTTTTAACATTGCGACTGCTACATTTTACCAGTGGCATTACATAAGAGTGGCTCGGGGCAACAAACATCAGAACAAGATATCTGGGTTGGTCCCATTTTTGTTCGGTATAGCCACCTTATACTGTGTGAGGCTTGCAAATCTAGTGCTGGACTTACTCTGTTGTCTTGTCCCCCAGCCCCCACATTCTTTCCTTTTTCAACCAATAGATCGGGTTTATATTGAGTTTCTACTGCATTTCCCTTTATTTCCCTATTAGACCTAGAGACCAGTTGGATAGCTAGTCTCTGCTACTTTTCGCCCCCATTATTTCCTCTTTCGACCAAGTCCTAGATTCAGGTAACAAATCCTCCCCTACCCCCACCCCCTTTCTTCCTTGTTTGAACCAAGTAGTACTAGATTCGAGTGCATGAACTAGTTTTACCTCTTAAACATAAAAAAATTAGGTGGTTTTCGAACAGCCGATCGATCCTATCTATGAGGGGGCCTGAGAAATAGTAAAAGATACAAATGCAGCGACGTCAGGAGCTCGGGAAGTAGAGCAAGGCCGGTTTCGAAGGAAGTTATACCTGATGGTCGCCGGGATGTCGCTACGTGGGCGGCGGGAGGCCGGATCTGCCCACACTACGGTAGCAAGGAAGAAGGGGTCGGAGGCCCTCCCTTGCCAGCGGTGCTTGGGAGAGAACGGCAAGGCAAGCTGATCGGGACGCGCCCAGCAGTGGGTAAGAGCCGTCACCGAGGACGACCGCGTGAACGTTGCACGTTCTCACCTTCCCCGGCGGAGAGGATCCGGCTGGATCTGTGACCAGCGGTGAGGAGAGAGAGAGAGAGTGTGTGTGGCCACCGCTGTCGTGTTTAGATCTGGAGAGGCCGAGACAGTGTGAAGAGAGCAACACTAGCAAGCAAGCGTGGAGGCTCCTGCCTATATAGTGGAGTAGTACTAGTTTTGTTTTGTCTACCGGAGCCGGCTTGACCTCGTCAATGACTGTTGAGAAGTCTTCATGCACGTGGCCCGGAGGCGCAATTGTCGTCATTTTGATCTGAAGCGCTGGATTATATCATATAACACGAAAAAATGCCACATGACAAGAAATCATAACCTCACTGCCCAAAGGAGACAACATGAATCCCGACGGACAAACTAGACGAGGAACAAAGCTCAAATTAAAGATAAACTCATAGAAAAGGGGTCCGTCGATAGATGTCCTAATTAACATAGTCGGCTTGACCTAGATGGCAGCCAAGTAGTCACTGTTCGTGCATGTGCCCCCGACTAGCCCAACTCAGTTGTCGCTGTTTAACCATCGCAGTGATCCGAAGCACATGACACCTGATTTTGCGAGATGACAAGAAACCTTTTTTTAGATTCCTCACCACAACTACAGCCATGTACAACACAGCCTGCACGATATGTAGACGATAGACAATCCAGGCGTGTCTGCTGGAGTCTGGTCACATGAATGGACGAACTGATCTTCCGTGTCTTGCAGGGATCGTCCAGGCACCAACGTAGTACAACACTTCTCTAGTACTATCACTCGTCTCCCTCTTCTATTAAGTCACCTAACTTGCGGGGCCGGGGAGTGTGCCTATGGTCGGTTCTCAATTGCCGTCCCACATGTGTGTGCAAACGCAATATGACGCGCGTTCCATCCGGAGAGCGGCGTGCCAGACCGACCGACCGTCTGGGGTGTGACGCGAACGCGACGGGCGTGCTGTATACTCCGTACATGTGTACCGCCCTTTTCCAGACGCTTTGCTCCATGGCGCGGGCCCAATCCATGGATACAAAATTAGTATACTGTATACTATTTAAAAGACGAGGGCGGGGCTTTTCCTGCGCGGTAGGCGGCAGGGCAGTTCTGCCTAGTCGGTTCGACAAAGACGCAAGAAGACAAGGGAGTAGGCTGCTACAAACGTAGGGCTGTGTGATTTGACAGCGAGTTACTGCTGGACAGGTGGGGCCCCGTGATTTGACTTGCCATTATCATTTTAACTGCGGCACTACGACCGGCGTGAGTCTCCCGATTCCTGACCACCTCCATACAGGTGCCTCTCCCAATGCTCCACCATGTAGTAGAGGCTGGCTCTTGCATGAGAGCCCACTTCTCCACTTTTTCCTTGCCTCTCTTTCCTCCACATATGCAAAAATGCCATGTAAAGCGCACTATTGTACTTACTTTTACTTGCTCCTACAGGTGCTTAAGCTTGCCACATAGGCATAAAGTCTGATGTGGCAAGTTAATCAAGAAGAGAGAGACTAGTTTGGTGACCCAAGGAAGAAACGGTGCTAAGCGCGTGTACCTAGGTGAAAAGACAATTTTGAGTCTATAGCTAATTAAATGAAGAAAACTTAGCAACACCATTTCATTGGAAGAGGTCACTCTTTGGCAAATGCAATAAATACTAGTACTCCCTGTGTCCCATAATATAAGAACGTTTCTGGCACTACACTAGTGTCAAAAACATTCTTATATTATGGGACAGAGGGACTACGAAGAAAGAGATAGAGAGGAGTAAAAAAATACACTTATAGCCAACCTTATAGCCAACCTTGTTGTAGTATGAGTGACTAAGTGATGACTATGTATGACACGCCAACATCAGATAGCCTAACGCACCGTGTTAAATCTCCAAGGGCGCGACCGCGCGAGCGACACGACGGTCGTGGTAGGCGCGACCGTGATACGGGCTGCTGGCAGCCCTTGGATCTGAGATCAAACGGTCGCATGCTAAGTTGCTGAAAATTTGCAGAATAACCCTCCAGGATAGGATATTCACCCATAGGTCTAGAATCACGCCATGCAATCGTTCGATCTCAGATCCAAGGGCTCTCGGAAGCCCGTATCATGGGAGAATGGAAAGCCACTACCCTGCCGTTCGCACGCTGGCAGTTCGCTCCTACTCGTCCCCGCATGTCCTTCAATACTACGGCGGTTCGCTCCTAGTCGTCCTGTCCATTCACATTACGGCAGTTCCACTAATCCTAACCCTCCTCCCAAATCCATGGCGTCCCAAATCTCCACGATCGGCGGTGAGTACAAGGTTAGAACCATCACCGTCGATGAGTTCGACGTCATCTACACCCATTCTTCCGCGACGGTGAAAGGATGCCTTTCTCGCTTCAGACGCATGTTCGAAAACTCAGATGATGAGTGGGTCGCTGGGCTAGATGTTGAGTACACCACAGTCCTGGGACGAGAGAAGGATCTAAAGGACGAAGAGAGGAAGAAGCCCGCCGTGATCCAGGTTTGCGTGCATGACTTATGCTTGGTCTACCACATATGCCATGCCGACGTTGAGTGCCAGGATTTTAAGGACTTTCTCGAGAGCAACCTAGTCAAATTCGTTACTGTAGACTTTGGTAACGACAAAGAAGTCCTGGGTCGAATAGGCCTCGTTGTAGGCAACCCCTTCGACCTCCAGAAGAATCGGCTGGTGCCCTCTCGTCAGCCTTCAATGCTGACCCTGGCAGGAGCCATGGTTCATCCTTCGTACCGTAAACTGGAGAAACCTCATTACACGTTTCATCGTCATGCATGGCAGCGGAATGTACTAGATATAGACCACATCCACTACGCTGCAATGGATGGCTTCCTTTGTTTCAATATCTACAATGGTTGGATGAAGAGCAACAGCCAAGTGTGCGGTTCAAGCAAAGAAGTATCGGCCAAGAGGAAGAGGGACAAGGATGAAGTCGAGGACGTGGACGAGGACTCCGAGTAAGGTGGCAGTGTCGTTGCTCATGGTGGTTCTAAACTTCTAATGCAGTGTCTACCGGATTAGTTGCGCAGTTTAATTTCAGGTGTGCTTAGTTTAATTTGAGGGGTGTGTTGTGCTGAGCCCCCAGCAGAACTATGTTATGTTTCTTCTCGTTACTTTAACTCTTCAGTATGTACATACTACTAGTATTTCTTTAAAAGAATTTAGCACCCCAATTAAGCACGTACTAGCTTTTTTAATAGTACTATATGCATAATTTGGCGACGAGCGCTCTCTATATGTACCACCTTTTTTTTAATTACAATTTTTGCTCCATGGCGCAATCCATCGATAGTACTACTGTACAAAAGTATACATTTTTTAAAAGGCTAGAGTAATGTTCATCACATATAAAGCCAGTTAAATTCTCAACCTAGAACAACGTGCATGCCATGTAGTAAACCGATACGGAGGAAGTATAGTAAAAATGAGGTGATTTTACCGAGCGATCGGCGGGGGAGCATGGCCTGTCATGCGGTCCCACGTGTCATGATGTACCAAGGCGATGCGCGTGTCCCTCTTGAGGCAGAAGCAATACTACGTGGTTTGAGATGATGGCGAACCGAAGTGTGAAATAATGGTTGCTTCGTCCGTCTGGGAAGGTGCGGCATTGTGATTTGACGTCTCATTGCTCATTACTACTACTGGGCCGGTACGAGTGGGGTGCGTCCCCCCTGCTGTTCTGCACTGTTATTTGGTGCTTGACACGTCGACTCGGTTGCTATATGTCCCACATGTCGGCGACAGGAAGTACAGAATTCATGAAAGGGAGCGTCGATAGAGGAGTATACTACAGAATTCATGAAAGGGAGCGACTTAGTTTTGGAAAAATCCGTTTTTACGGAGTACGTACCCACTAGGGTTTATAGGGCTCATCTAAAAAACATTCGTTTTTCCATTTGATAAGTCTCAATTCTACTATACTAGTAGTAGTACCATTACATGTTGGATTTTGAGGTGCGTTAGATCACCCGACGCAAGCAGTGTCAAGAGGAAACTAACCAATGCATGTACAAGTTCATGGAAATTTAGTGGTCATTCATGCATTCGTTCTAATAAATGCCTCGGTAAACACAACTTCTTGAGAAAAACGAGCGTACTAATTACTTCTGCAAACTACGAAATTAATTCGACCACTCACCGTCTACCTTGGTTGGAGAGATTTTGAAATTGAGCCATAAACTGGAAAGGAGGGAGTAGTAACTTTTGTCTCGATTACTATTTGTGGCCTTGTATAGATGCAAAATGTATTTTTTTATAGTGGCCTTGTATAAGTAAATGGAGGGAGTGCTAACCAAAGTATGTAGTAGGGACGAGGAGTAAACGGAGGGAGTAGTAAAATTTTCTCCTCGTGCTGCGAGCCACCGCGCGCGTGGGCGAGGGAGCGGGCGTAAAGGCGTATAGTAGTACTACTACTACTACTACTCGTAAGCAACCTTCACCTCATCCTGCGAGCCACCGCGCCCGTGGGCGGGGGAGACGGCGTACTAAGCAAGCTTCTCCTCGTTCTACGAGTTGACGGGACACATCAAAAGTACTCCAGTGTATAGAGCCTTGCCTCTAAGGTAGGCACCACATGGTTTGCCTCTTTTTTTAATTTAACATAATGCGTCAAGTCGCAATTTGTTTGTTCACCCGTGGTAGATGATCCTCCCTCCACCAAGTGGACAACCAGTACACGTGCCAAATTACCACGTGGGCTGCCTTTTTCGTACAGAAATGAGCTCCACCGTGTACCCGCGCGCGTGTGGTTGGGAAAGAGACGGGAGTACGTGCGCCGTGCGTGCACCTCTTCTCTTCATGCACGTCCCCCACCTACGTGGGTGTGTGTGAGAGAGATAAAAATCTGCTGGCAGCCCTTGGATCTGAGATCAAACGGTCGCATGCTAAGTTGCTGAAAATTTGCAGAATAACCCTCCAGGATAGGATATTCACCCATAGGTCTAGAATCACGCCATGCAACCATTCGATCTCAGATCCAAGGGCTCTCGGAAGCCCGTATCGTGGGAGAATGGAAAGCCACTACCCTGCCGTTCGCACGCTGGCAGTTCGCTCCACTCGTCCCCGCACGTCCTTCAATACTACGGCGGTTCGCTCCTAGTCGTCCCGTCCATTCACATTACGGCAGTTCCACTAATCCTAACCCTCCTCCCAAATCCATGGCGTCCCAAATCTCCACGATCGGTGGTGAGTACAAGGTTAGAACCATCACCGGCGATGAGTTCGACGTCATCTACACCCGTTCTTCCGCGATGGTGAAAGGATGCCTTTCTTGCTTCAGACGGATGTTCGAAGACTCAGATGATGAGTGGGTCGCTGGGCTAGATGTTGAGTACACCACATTCCTGGGACGAGAGAAGGATATAAAGGACAAAGAGAGGAAGAAGCCCGCCGTGATCCAGGTTTGCGTGCATGACTTATGCTTGGTCTACCACATATGCCATGCCGACGTTGAGTGCCAGGATTTTAAGGACTTCCTCGAGAGCAACCTAGTCAAATTCGTTACTGTAGACTTTGGTAACGACAAAGAAGTCCTGCGTCGGATAGGCCTCGTTGTAGGCAACACCTTCGACCTCCAGAAGAATCGGCTGGTGTCCTCTCGTCAGCCTTCAATGCTGACCCTGGCAGGAGCCATGGTTCATCCTTCGTACGGTAAACTGGAGAAACCTCCATACACGTTTCATCGTCATGCATGGCAGCGGAATGTACTAGATATAGACCACATCCACTACGCTGCAATGGATGGCTACCTTTGCTTCAATATCTACAAGGGTTGGATGAAGAGCAACAGCCAAGTGTGCGGTTCAAGCAAAGAAGTATCGGCCAAGAGGAAGAGGGACAAGGACGAAGTCGAGGACGTGCACGAGGACTCCGAGTAAGGTGGCAGTGTCGTTGCTCATGGTGGTTCTAATGTAGTGTCTACCGGGATAGTTGCAAAGTTTAATTTTAGGTGTGCTTAATTTAATTTGAGGGGTGTGTTGTGCTGAGCCCCCAGCAGAACTATGTTATGTTTCTTCTCGTTACTTTAACTCTTCTGTACGTACATACTAGTATTTCTTACATTTCATCTTTTAGTTGGTATAGTACTACCACTCGTTTCTTCACATTATATACGTACAATATATATGGCCAACATCATATAGCCAGCAGTTTAGTGGTCAAAGAATTTCAGGGTGCTTAGTTTTGTCAAAGAATTCCAGGATGCTTAGAGGGTGCTAAAGTTCCAAGCACCCCTGACTAAAGAGGGGCTAAAACTAGTCTTGAGACTAAAAAATTTAGTCAGGGGTACCCCTACTAAAATGTGGATTAGTCCTCTCTCTATGCATTTAACTCCTCTCCTTTAACATAGGCGAGTTCTGGATTGGAGGGTTTGGAGGATAATAAATGCTCATTAACTTTATTTTAGCCTTTTTAGTATTTGGATCCAAGCATGGGTGAGGCTAGCATGTTTTAGTCCCACTACTTTTAGTCATGGGACTAAAACGTATCCAAGCACCGACTTAGTTTTATTTGAGGGGTGGGTTGTGCTGGACACCATTATTGTGACTAGCCTTTTTAATAGTACTATATGCATAATTTGGCGACGAGCGCTCTCTATATGTACCACCTTTTTTTTAATTTCAAGTTTTGCTTCATGGCGCAATCCATCGATACTACTGCTGTACAAAAGTATACATTTTTTAAAAGGCTAGAGGGCGGGGCAGTCTAGCTTGGTCGGTTTCACGAGAGGCGAGGGCCTTTGTGATTTGATGGATCATTACTGCTGGAAGGCGGGGCCTTGTGATTTGACTGCTCGTATAAATGCGCCGACGACCTGATCGAGGAGGAGCAAAGAACCGTGCGGTATACTCAAGTTTTCCACTGGAGTAGTACTGCGACGGAGAAGCACGAAACACGGCAGCCCAGTGCCATATGGCGATAAAAAATGATCTAGTTTGCTAGCCATCTCATTGTTAGCATTGTTCTATTCAATCCCTCAAAAAACATTGTTCTATTCATGCCTCGTAGAGAACGTGACACGTGCGGCGAAACACCCGAAGCAAAAGATGAAACACAGGAGCAAAAGAAGAAGGAAGATTATCACCCCAAATGATCTAATTCGCCGCGGAGTCGTAACTGCTTCTTCATCGCCTCTAGGACCTCCATCTCCTTGCGCGTCTCCTCCGCCATCTTCTTCATTCTGTCCATGACGCGGGATTTCTCGACGCGAGCCTTCATCATCTGTTCCACGGCCGCATTACGTACCTTGACAGCAGTCGGGTGCTCGATGCGGAGCTTCGCCAACTCCTCCTTTTGTTCCGTGACGAGGGCCTGCAGCATCTTCATTGAGGAACTACTATTCTCATGCAGCTTCTTCCAGCCGGCATTCTTCTCCTTCAACAGGTCGATCTCGTGGCAGAGTATCGCCTTGTCCTCCTGAAGTTGCAGGATTTCGCCGGTCGCCTTCTTCTCTGAGGCAATGCTGTTCTTCAGCAGCATCACCAAGCCGGCGGTCAACTCCCCCTGCTGATTGAGCTCAGCGGGCATGTCGTGGAGGCTCTCCTTCAGCATCTCCATCAAGCCTTGGATGAACTCCTTCTGCTTATTGAGCTGATCGGGCATGCCGTCAAGGGATAACGACTCCAGCTCCGCCGGCTCGGCATGTTCGCCTCCGAGGGCGCTCCTGGGAGCCATCGCCTGCTCGTGAGAGATCTTTCGAGGTCTCTGCTTGGCGGCGAGCCCTCTCTTTTTTTCCGCAGCCTTGGTTGCCGCTCCCTTGTTACGAGTAGTTCCCGACCTAGAGCTCTGCTCACCGGCCATGGCAACGACGGATGATGAAGAAGCACTTATGAGGAGGAAAGGTAGAGTAATTTTCGGTTAGGTAGTTCCCCTTTTTATAACGACGGATGATGAAGAAGCACTAGTACTAATACCTGCATAGTGGGAACACGTTCAGGTGTGAGCAGGCTTTCGAATGTGATGGGAACAAGGTAAAGATTAATTGATGGTTTTGGTTTCGAGGCCCGAAACGGCTCCCTATGAGTTTAGTGGAACATAAATTTCAAGTACCACACTGCTCAAATGCGTAAATATTATGTTACTGTCAAAAATTGGCACAAAATACGAAGGAGACCAATGGAAGTACTACTAGCTACCCACGATTTAACTACTCGCGTGCGCGCAGTGGAGTAATAATGTCTTTCTTCCACCCTCACGTCCAGTCAATTTGCATGCGCCGTATTAATTGACCATCAATGAAGTGAACGACTTTACACGCGTCAAATTATCACATGGGGTGGATCTTGGTACAAAATTGCGTCCGCCCGTGTACCCGCGTGTGCGTGCGAGGGAATGAGTGCGTGCGTGGCATGCGTGCACATCTTCGCTTCGTGCATGTACCGCCAGTGTGGCTCAGGGAGGACGAGTACATTCTTCTGGAACCAGCGGCACGTCACTGTGATCAATCCAAGCAAGGAGGTCGCGACAACGCCTCCACGTGTGCCACGTGGCTTCATGAACTGTAAGAGAGACACTGTGTAGCGTGCCATTGGTATTCCAATTTACGTGTTTTGCACATACTCGAAGTGCTAGTAAGGTACACGTGCATTGCACGCATCAGATTTTGCAACCAAATTATGAATAAATACCACACTATAGCATGTAAGCCCTGAGTCATATATGCCTGATGTAGCCCTTCGTTTAATTCTTATAGTTCATCTCATTCAAAATCAATTAATTTTTATAAAAAAGCTAAGAACGCGGGAATAGGAAAAACATGGGATTATAGTGGTATGTCGTCTTGAATCCTACAGGATTGTACGAGTGTTTGATTGTGCATAGAAAAAACACAGAATTCTTTCAAAGAGGTTTGAGTGGATGGGATGTTTCCTATGAAATCTAGTGCAATTGAATCATATGGAAAAATTCCTATGGTTTACAATCCTACGAATCAAACAACCAAGATAGGAAAAATTCCTAATGATTAGAATCCTCCAAAATTCCTTTGAGAATCCTTTGAATCAAAGAAGCCCTTAATTTATTTTATGATTCATGGAATTGTGCGTTGTAAAGCATAAAGTAAAAACAAATAATGGCAATTCAACTAGAAAAAAAGTTTGGGCAGTTATGATATGGAAGATTCTAGAATAAAAGAGAACCACTGTTGTTTTGAGGTTTGTGCATTATGCTTAAGTTCAACCATGGAGTCTGCTAGATTGTACATGTGGCAAAATCCGGTGGGGGGCTAGAAGATGGTGCGAGGGGCCGAGTGGAGGGAGACTATGAAGGAATGCACAAGTGCGAGATCGATATTTAGAGAGAGGGGGCCAACACGTGCACTATTGCGCGCAGTGGCGGAGCCATGAAAAATAAGTGAGCTAGGGGGCCAAGCATTGCTAATCCTTTACGAGGAGGGTCAATTCATGAACTTAAACCATTTTTAGCTGCAATTGTCTAATGATCACATTCATATTATCCTCGATATATAGTGATGTTAGGGGGGAGGGGGCAGGGCCCTTACTGCCCCCTGTCTTCGCCATTGTGCACGCGTCTGAGAGATGAAGCGGAAGGCATGGATGATGAGAGGGGGACGTTGGATATATAATTAATGTGGGCGTATTAGCTATATATGTTAATCCTATATAGAGAGGTATAGATTGATCGATGTGGACGTGGGAAAGAGGGTGAGACCTCACTGGATATATCAATTGATCGGTTTGTGTGGAAAACTATGAAAGACCTAGCTATATACACACATACATAGAGGAACATCGATCGTTGCGCATGCACGCGTGAGAGATAAAGAATGCCCGATATGATGGAGAGGGGGATGTGTGTGGGTGTGTGCCTTCATGGGAGACCGACCTGAAGAAAAAGATTGCATGAGTGCGATGGATAATGCCGACTGGTAGTGTGTGTGCATGCATGCACGAGAGAAAGTTAGTGGTACAATTATAAAGAGAAGACTACTGTGTGGGTGTAAAAGAATAGGTGAGGTCATAATCAATGTAAAGTTGAATTCAAATATTTGAATAAGAGATCCTGATGTTTGAAACCCATGCATACATGAATATAACGGAGATCTGCGCCGTGTGGTTTGGAAACGAGCATGTTGTAATGTATACACATTGAACAAGGTCAGACTGATTTGAATTTGAGATACCGATGGCAGACATCATTTGGCCACGTTGCATCCGTGCATGGACACACTATTCTAATTGGAGATGATGGGCGGCTTTCGCATCACATATCTATATCTATACCCCTATATATATATTATATTTTATATTTTTTTATATTGTGTGCGGGTAACTTTAACTTTGAAAGATGGTCGTTGGATGAGGCGAATCCGATGGTCCAAAGATGGGAAATTTGAGCACTACTGGCCGTTGGATATCATCTAGATTCCACCAGATTTCGCCACATGTATAATCTAGAAGACTCCATGGTTGAACTTAAGCATAATGCACAAACATCAAAACACAAGCACTTCTTATTATTTCTAGAATCTTCCGTATCAGAATTGCCCAAATGTTTTTCTACATGATTTGCCATTATTTGTTTTTACTTTATGTCTTACGACGCACAATTCCATGAATCTTAAAATAGATTAGCTTTCTTATAAAAACTACATGATTTTGAATGAAATGAACTATAAGAATTAAACGAACATCTACATCATGCATATATGACTCAAAGCTTACATGCTATAATTTGGTATTTATTCATAATTTGGTTGCCAAATCTCATGCGTGCAATGAACGTGTACCTTACTCTAGTCTAAATGGTGTTTGTGTGTGTGTTGTGCGTGTTGAGGTGCAAATTGTCGTTTTTTTGGTACACGTTAAGCTTGTTCTTCCGAAATTTCAAGCTGCGCCTTGTTATGCCGAAAATTCAAGCTAGCGTCTCTGTCTATCGTGCTGCGAAACTCCCGCCTCTTCAACCCGCGCCTTGTTAGCCCGAAATATTTAAGATATATCTTTGTCTCGTTGTGCTCCGACAACTCCCTCCATGTCAACCCGCGCCTTGCTATTCTGAAATTACAACGCGCGCGAAAACTCCCACCTCCAGTGAAATCCCGACACGCGAAATGCCCGTGGTACCCCTGAACCGAAAGAACCGCCTCAAATCGGTAGGGGTACTTTCGTAACTTACCCCACATTTCGGACAAGCGCGTCTCTAAGCCATGGTTCCCCACTGCCATCCCATCCGCCCACCCATTCGTACACCGAGGCCGCGAAAACCCGCGACGAAACCCCACACCCTGCTCCGTCCGCCACCTAGTCGGAGCCTCTTCCCTGACGACGTCGTCCACAGCAACTGTCGGAGTAAATGGCCACGGGTAGCCTAACCGACTACCCCTGGCTCTTCAGAAAAATTATCAGGCCTTCGGGCCTCCAAGCACTCCGAGCATTGGGCCGTCTTCCCTGGCCGGCTACCACTAAAGCCGACTCCCGGAAGGCGACCCAGCCTCACCAACTCCTCCCCCGGGACGACTACGGGGTGGGCGACTCCAAGAAGCTGGCCAAGAAGGACGCCGACTCCTAGGAGCCGGCCAAGACCACAACCACTCCCACATAACGGTGACGTGACGGGGTGTGGCCACAGTGTGGCCCACTACCCCCGAAGCCCGAGGCGGGCGTGGCTACAGGAGGCCGTACGGGACGGACATCTCCCGTGCGGCTCGGCACTGTAGCCATGCTAGCCTCGACGTCATCCACGACCCACTCCTGTACGGCCCAAGGACCGCGGGCCCCTTCAGCCAGAGAGAGGCGTGAAGGCGGACCGGCCTTTCCTAGTCAGCGAAGAGCATAGCCGGCCTCCAGAAGCCGGCTACTCCCTTCCTCGAAGCAGGAGCCCCATTAAGGAGACAAGACGAGGTAAGGCTACAGTGATAGCCCCCGAGGCGGCCCCCTGTAGCCACGCTTACCTCGACAAAGCCCTCGTCATCACAGGAATGGCTACAGTAAGCAGCCGCCGACAAGACCCTAGGCGGTGGGGCCGGCCTGTCGATCAAGTAGCCGGCAGCCGGCGGGACCCACCAACCAGCGGGACCCAGCAGCCGGCGGAGAAGCCGGCGAGCGCAGACACTGATGGCTGGGACCAGTTCCCAGTCGGATTACCATTGTACCCCCGGGGGGTAGGCCTATATAAACCCCCCGGAGCACCCATGCAAAGGGTTCGCACCCAAGCATAGTTGGCCTCTGAGCATAGAGCTGCCTTCTAAGCATAGCACACACACCATAGATAGAGAGAAGCAAGAGCTAGCCTTGTTCTTCTTCTCCCTTGATCTCAACAGCTCTAGGAGTGATTGTAGCTACCCTTTATCGATCTAGTGATCATGCGGAGACCCCGCAGAGCAGGACTAGGGGTGTTATCTCCTCGGAGAGCCCCGAACCTGGGTAAGATTCGCCGGCGTGCCTGTCTTCGCCTCATCCCGTTTCCGGGCACCGGCGACGTTTTATTGGCTCCCACAATGATAAGCCATCCCTTGGCATATGTCTCACCAACCACCCGACATTTGGCGCCCACCGTGGGGCCAGGTGCACCGTCGTCCGGAGACCTGTTCTGGACGGGAACCCTCTTCCTCCCCGGCGAGCGCAGCCAGCCTGCTGCGCCCAATGGCGCTTGCCTTGACGCGCTGCAAGGCGTCGACGACGCCTGCGCAGCGAGCTGCCTCGCCGACTTGCTCGGCGAGACTCGCATCTCCGACGAGCCTGCGTGCGACGCAGGCACCGACTACCCCGAGAGCCGCCTCGTCAGCCTCCTCGACCAACTTCACGTCTCCAGCGAGCCCGCTGCGGACATGGAGTCTGTCGGCTCCACCGACCCGATGCTCATCGACTCCGACACCGCGTCGCTCGACGCCTACTCCTCTGACGTGGTGGCCTTCGACGACCCCCTCCCTCGAGCTGACAGCGGCAGCAGCGCTGTCACCGAAGTGCTGGTCATCAGCCACGTCTCCAACTCGGGCGAGAATGCCCGCGACGCTCAGCAAGCGGTGATGCACGACCTCTCCGTCCCCATCCCGGCCGACGCCGACGCCGAGACCCTGGAAGCACGCCACCTTGCCCTCATCGCGGAGGGCAAGAAGATAGCCTCGATGAGATGCCTCACCGAGGCCCACCAGCACGAAGTCGACCGCGCCGCCTTCGGCACGCCGCCGCCTAGCGGCCCGAGCCGAGCCGGCTTCGTCCAGAAGCGCGGCGCAGCTGTTGCCAGCATGCTGGGCGTAGATCGCCCCGTCTACGCCAACCTGCTCGAGAATCTGCGAGCCGCTCAGGCGGCTGCAGAGGAGCTCAATGGGCTGGGAGCCGATGAGCTCCCCTACATGACAAGACGGATCCAGCAGCTGATCGACGCGGCTGCAGAACGGCACGAAGCCGGCGCCCGTGCTGATAGCCATCCCCCGTGCCGGGAGCACGCCGCGACGTCCCGCTCGCCGACTGCGAGCGGCGCGCGCCAGAAGAAAGACAAGGAGCCGGCTGCCAGCCCCAGCCGGACTCGCATCACCATCGAGCGCGACGCGGATGGCCGCCCTCGAGCTGTAGAGCACCAAGGAAACCTGCCTCCTCCCCCGCCTCGAAGAGAAAGACGCCTCACTCCGCCGCCTGTCACACATCCGACTCTTGGCGACCGACTTGGCCGCCTAGAAGGAGTCGGCGAGAACGACGCCCGCCACAGGATCGACCGCCTTGCTCGATCCTTGGCGTTAGAAGAAGAAGACGATGTCGGCCCGCCATGCTTTGGCCCCCGCATCCGCGACGAGCCCTTCCCTAAAGGGTTCTCGCTCCCCAGAGACACGCCCAAGTACAACGGCTCGGTGAAGCCGGAAGATTGTCTCATCGACTACTCCACGGCCGTCAGCATCGCCAACGGCAACCGGCACGTCGCTGTGAAGTACGTCCCCCTGATGCTGCAGGGCACGGCGCGCACATGGCTCAACAGCCTCAAGCCCTACAGCATCAACAGTTGGCTGGACTTCACCGAAGTTTTCGTCTGCAACTTCACCAGCACCTACAAGCGGCCTCCCAAGCCTCGCCAGCTCTCCCTCTGCGTCCAGGGGCCCAACGAGTCAACCCGCGACTACCTCACGCGATGGGCCGAGCTCCGCAACTCCTGCGAGGGAGTGCACGAGGTCCAAGCCATCGAGTACTTCACTGCCGGGTGCCGGGAGGGCACCCTCCTCAAGCACCGCCTCCTCTGCGACGAGTCGGCTACCCTCGATGAGTTGCTGGTCATCGCCGACAAGTACGCCACTGCCAACTCCTCCATGAAGACCGAGCTCCGAGTAGACGCCTCGGGGAAAGTAATTGCTCCGGCTCCCAAGACGCCGGCTGGCGACCCTAATCGGCGCCCCTACCAGAACGACCACAAGCGCAAGGGCCCCATGCCGACTTCCTCCAGTCGGCAGGTGGCCACAATTGAAGACGAGCAGCCCGAAGAGCGGCCCGCTCCCAAGAAGAAGGGTGGCCGGCCGCCCTGGCAGCCGTCTTTCTCCTACGAACAAGCACTCGATGCTCCCTGCAAGTTCCACAGCAGCGCGAAGCCGTCCAACCATACAACATGGAAATGCCACTGGCTCACCCGCATCACCAAGGGCGAAGGGATGGTGCCGCCTCCGCCTCCCGGCCCGCCGCCTCCAGCTCCCCAGCAGCCGGCGGCCCGGCCGGCAGTCGGCGCCATCCAAGACGAATTCCCCGAAGAGCACGCCGCCTACGTCGTCTTCACAAGTCAAGCCGACGACAAGCGCAGCCGACGCCGGCAGCACCAAGAAGTGAACGCAGTCGCCTCTAGCCCCGCCGAGTTCATGCACTGGTCGGAAAAGCCAATCAGCTGGAGCCAGGCCGACCACCCAGAGGTGATGCCTTCGCCTGGCTCCTATGCTATGGTCTTGGACGTCACCCTTGCGACGGAGAGGCGAGCTGCCAGATTTTCCCGCGTCCTGATAGACGGCGGAAGCAGTATCAACATACTGTACCGCGATACCATGGAAAAGCTGAACATCAAAGCGAAGCAGCTCATGCCGAGCCGCACCGTCTTCCATGGTATCGTACCCGGCCTATCTTGCTCACCAATCGGAAGATTAAAATGGATGTTCTCTTCAGAGACAAAGATCATTTTCGCCGGGAAGCAATATGGTTCGAGGTGGTGGATTTGGAGAGCCCCTATCATGCACTACTTGGCCGACCTGCTTTGGCCAAGTTCATGGTTGTGCCCCATTACGCCTACCTGAAGATGAAGATGCCGAGCTCGAAGGGGATCATCACGGTAGACGGCGACTACAAGAAGTCCATCGAGTGCGCCATGGCCAGTAGCCGGCTGGCCGAGTCCCTCGTGGTGGCAGAAGAGAAGAAGATGTTGGAACGGGTTGTGGCCATGGCCGGCAAACAGCCGGCCTTGTCCCCCAACCCCAAGGATTGTGATGCGCAGGGCTCCTTCCAGCCTGCAAAAGAGACGAAGAAGATACCTCTAGACCCGGAGCACCCGGAGAGGTTCGCTGTGATTGGGGCGAACTTGGACAGTAAATAGGAAGGCGAGCTCGTCGACTTCCTCCGTGAGAATCGAGACATCTTTGCATGGTCCCCAAAGGACATGCCGGGTGTCCCGAAGGATTTCGCCGAGCACAAACTACATGTGCGAGCTGATGCGAAGCCGGTCAAGCAACCCCTCCGCCGACTATCAGAAGAGAAGCGAAGAATTGTGGGAGAAGAGATAGCTCGGCTCCTTGCCGCCGGCTTTATCATGGAAGTGTTCTTTCCAGAATGGCTTGCCAACCCAGTTCTGGTTCTGAAGAAGAATAACAAGTGGCGTATGTGTATAGACTACACGAGTTTGAACAAGGCCTGCCCAAAAGATTCGTTTGCTTTGCCACGGATTGACCAAGTGATAGACTCCACAGCCGGATGCGAGCTGTTAAGTTTTTTGGATGCATACTCAGGGTATCATCAGATCAAGTTGGACCCGGCTGACCGCCTGAAGACTGCCTTCATCACACCCTTTGGAGCTTTCTGCTACCTGACAATGACATTCGGCTTGAGAAATGCCGGTGCCACTTTTCAGCGTTGCATGCAGAAATGTCTCTTGAAACAACTCGGCAGAAATGCCCACGTCTACGTAGACGAGATTGTGGTGAAGACAGAGAAGCGCGGTACCTTGCTGGAAGACCTGAAGGAAACATTTGCCAACTTGCGCCGATTCCAGATCAAGCTCAACCCCGAGAAGTGCATGTTCGGAGTGCCAGCCGGCCAGCTGCTAGGCTTCCTGGTCTCCGAACGCGGCATTGAGTGCAACCCTGACAAGATCAAGGCCATTGAGAGGATGGAGATTCCCACCAAGCTGCGAGATGTGCAGAAGTTCACTGGCTGCTTAGCCTCCCTGAACCGTTTTATCAGCCGACTAGGAGAGAATGCTCTCCCTCTGTACCGACTCATGAAGAAGTCCACTCACTTTGAGTGGAATGATCAAGCCGACCAAGCCTTCCATGAGTTGAAGAAAATGTTGACCACTCCGCCTGTCCTGTTGCGCCGACTGAGAAGGAGCCCATGCTCCTCTACATCACCGCGACAAGCCGAGTCGTCAGCACTGTCGTTGTGGTCCAGCGCCCGGAGGAAGGCCGAGCCCAGCTAGTCCAGAGGCCGGTCTATTATCTCAGCGAAGTACTGTCCAGCTCAAAGCAAAACTACCCGCACTACCAGAAGATGTGCTATGGGGTGTACTTCGCTGCCAAGAAATTGAAGCCCTACTTCCAAGAGCACCCCATCACGGTTGTGTGCACTGCCCCGCTCGCCGAGATCATAGGCAGCCGGGATGCATCCGGCCGGGTGGCCAAATGGGCCATTGCCTTGGCGCCCTACACGATTTTCTATCAACCCCGCACCGCCATCAAGTCGCAAGCATTGGCCGACTTCCTCGTCGACTGGGCCGAGACCCAGTACTTACCGCCGGCTCCCGACTCTACCCATTGGCGGATGCACTTTGACAGGTCCAAGATGCGCACCGGCTTGGGAGCCGTCATCGTCCTCACCTCTCCCAAAGGCGACAAGCTCAAGTACACGCTGCAGATCCACTTCGCCGCCTCCAACAACGTGGCCGAGTACGAGGCGCTCGTACATGGGCTCCGGCTAGCCAAAGAACTCGGCATACGCCGGATCCTGTGCTACGGCAACTCAGACTTGGTGGTCCAGAATTCATCTGGCGACTGGGACGCCAATGACGCGAACATGGCGAGCTACCGTTTCCTCATCCAGCAGATGAGCGGATACTTCGAAGGGTGCAAGTTCCTGCACGTGCCAAGGGCCGACAACGACCAAGCAGATGCCCTAGCACAGATCGGCTCCACCCGACAAGCCAGACCGACTGGCGTCTCCCTCCAGCGCCTCCTCAAGCCGTCCATCAAGCCGTCTCCAGAGTCGGATTCCATCTTCGTACCGCCTGCACCAGAAACAGCCGGATCCGGCTCGAGAAATCCCGCGGGCGGCACGGGGACTTCGACGACTGGCCCGGGGACTGACGTAGTCGCACCCGGCCCAGGGACTTCAGAACCCGGCTCGGGGACTGCAGCAGTCGGCCCGGGGACTGCAATGACACAAGAAGTGGTGGCCGACTCCAATGCAACACCCAACCCACCCACCCGAGTCATGGTGGCCACATTAACAGAAGAAGAAGTCACAGCTCCCTCATGGGCCCAGCCCATCCTCAAGTTCCTAGTCAGCAGAGAGCTGCCGGCTGATGAGATCTCAGCAAGACTAGTGCAACGACGAGCCGCAGCATATACAATAATCAACAAGGAGCTTGTGAAGCGCAGCGTCACTGGAGTCTTCCAGCGTTGCGTCGAGCCAGAAAAAGGAGTGGCAATCCTCAAAGACATCCACCAAGGCGAATGCGGCCACCACGCAGCCTCAAGATCCCTTGTGGCCAAGGCTTTCCGCCATGGTTTCTTCTGGCCGACTGCCTTGGAGGATGCTAAAGAAATAGTCAAGAGCTGCAGAGGATGCCAAGTTTTTAGTTCCAAGCAACACCTGCCGGCTTCTGCACTCAAGACCATTCCCCTCACCTGGCCTTTTGCCGTCTGGGGACTGGAGATGGTGGGCCCTTTCAAGACAGCCCGCGGTGGCATGACACATCTACTCGTTGCTGTGGACAAGTTCACAAAGTGGATCGAAGCCAAGCCGATTAACAAGCTGAACGGGCCGACTGCCGTGACATTCATCACCGACATCACTACTCGGTACGGCGTGCCGCACAGCATCATCACCGACAACGGCACGAACTTCGCCAAAGGAGCACTGGCACGTTTCTGCGCGACGCAGAGCATCCGACTGGACTTAGCGTCCGTTGCCCACCCGTAGTCAAAGGGCCAGGTCGAGCGAGCAAATGGACTCATCCTCTCCGGCATCAACCCACGACTGGTTGTGCCACTGGAGCGATCGGCCGGCTGCTGGCTCGAAGAGCTGCCGGCTGTCCTCTGGAGTCTGCGCACTACACCCAACAAGTCAACCGGCTTCACTCCATTCTTCCTTGTGTACGGTGCCGAGGCTGTCGTCCCAACAGACATCGAGTTCGACTCGCCTCGGATCACCATGTACACGGAGGAGGAAGCCAAAGAAGCAAGAGAAGACGGCGTGGACCTACTGGAAGAAAGCCGGCTGCTAGCCCTCAGCCGGTCCGCCATCTACCAGCAAGGGCTGCGCCGCTACTATAACCGCAAGGTCAAGCCAAGATCCTTCCAAGAGGGTGACCTTGTGCTCCGGCTGATCCAGCGAACAGCCGGCCAGCACAAGCTCTCGGCCCCTTGGGAAGGCCCCTTCGTCGTCAGCAAGGCACTCGGCAACGACTCCTACTACTTGATCGACGCGCAAAAACCAAGAGCACGCAAGAGAGACGACTCCGGCAAGGAGTCGGAGCGACCATGGAACGGAAACCTCCTAAGACGATTTTATAGCTGAAAAGCAGTATGTATCACGCTACCCTTTTTGTATTAAGTACAAACCAACAGGCCCCCCAAACAGTACTCGGGGACTGCCTTTTATTTATCTATGAATGACGAGTGTCATATCCTTGAATGTATTATTACATTTCGAATTCTTGTCCGGCACCGGGTTTGATTAGTCGGCCCGGGGACTGGCCGCCTTGAGCTATATCGAAAGTTCTTCCTAAAGTCAGCAAAGTAGTGCGCCGGCTCCCGAGTCCTCCCTTGTTGAAAGTCGCAGCTCAAAGAACTGACTATCCGACTAGCAAGAGGAAAGACAGAAAGGACGCCCACACGAAAAACGGCTAAGGAACAACTAACCCATATAGCAAAGAGACGGCCTCCAAATATGCCTGCCGGGATTCAAAGCAGCCGGCTGGCCGGCTTCCTAAAAAAACTTAGCTTAAGTCCGGCAGAGCTAAAGTACTTCCCCCTCCCCAATCGGCCAGGCACTCCCCGGCTACAGATTGCAGAGCAACTGTTTGACTGGGGAGGTGGCAACCAAGGGAGGGCGGCAAAGGAAAAAAGCAGAAGGACAAAAAGCAAAAGTACAAGGAAAGACCAAATGCATAAGATATATATACATAAAGCCCCCAACAGGCGGCAACAGACATAAGTTTGAATACACCCAGTGGGTGGAATTGTGCAGACTTAAACAAACATTGTTCAAAAGTAACAAGACAGGAAAACAAAAGAAAGAAGACTAGGGCGCGACATGAAGGCCGAGCTGGTCGGTGAAGGCGGCCTCGCCGGCTGAAGGAGTGGCCGCCTAGCTGGTCCCGTCTTGACCACCTCCTGCGGCAGGAGACGCACTCGCGCGCGACGTAGTACTGGAGGTGCGGTCAGGCTGAGGCTGGCCGGCTACTCCACCAGCCGGCTCGGCGCCTTCACCCTCCTCCTCCTCCTCCTCTTCGCCCTCGTCGCTGGAGTCGATCTCCTCCGCCGAGTCCTCGCCGTACGCCGAGTCCAGCCCGAACCAATCTTCCGGCTGGGCGATTCCATTGTCGTCCACCTCGGGGGCGAAGACATTGGTGTCGGTGTAGTCGGCGATCGCTGAAGCCCGCCGAATGATGGCCGGCCGCGCCGGCTCTAGCTCCGTGTCGGCTTGCTGCCGCCAGGTAGCCAGCTGGTCCAGATTCAGGCCGGGATACCAGGCCTTGACGAACTCCAGCGCCCGCCTGGCACCGGAGCGAGCCGCCGACGCCTTCCAAGCCTCGAAGCGGCCGACTGCCACCTCCAGCCAGTCGGCGGTCCGACTAGGGGTGCGAGGGATCACTTGGCCGGGCCAGAGGGCGGCCAAGACCTGCGACCCGGCACGCTGAAGCCGGCGGAGCAGCCTGTGAGCCGGTTGGATGCGAGCCTGGATCGCCAGGAGCTGTTCCTCCAGCGAGCGGCCGGCGGTTGGCGAGATCTCGAAGCCGGCTTGCCTCTTCGCCTGGCGATGGGCCTCGATGGCCTGGTTGGCGGCAGTTGAATAGCCAGGGAAATACTCTGCGCGAAGAAGAAAGGAAGAGAAGAACACCAAAATCAGAAAACAAGCCAAAGTGGCAGACGGCAAGAAAGGACAGAGAGGTAGGCGGCTTACCGTCAACCAGATCTTCGAACTGGCCGTAGCCGGAGACCAGAGTCTGCCTGGCCTCTGCCCAGCCGGCCGCCTCCGTCTCGAACTCGGCCTGGAGAGTGGCCTCGCGGTCCTGCGCCGCCTTCAGCGCCGCCTTGTGGCTTTCCTCCTGGTCGGCTAGCCTCTTGACCAGGCGGTCGCGCTCCTGCACCAAGGCGGCGAGCTCGGCGTCCTTGGCACGAAGAGCAGTCTGGGACTCCCCCAGCTGTGCCCTCAGACTGGCGTTGGCCGCAGCAGAGACGGCAGGAGAAGAAGAACAATAAGAAATCGTCAAGGAAGATCCGAGCCGACTGCTCAGCAGTCGGCCCGAATCTCGGGGACTACACCCAGTGGGTGCGCTGACGCGCCCCCACATGAGATAAAGATCAAGTCACATACCTCGGCTCTCAGTAAGGTCGGCGGTCTTCTGAGTCAGCTCCCGAGCCTGGGAGTTGAAGGCGGCCGCTCGGAGGTTGTGGTAGTCCTGCAAGACGGACAGAAGACCGAAGTGAGAACAAAAATAGCAAAGACAAATCCTCCAAGAAGTTCCAAGCCGCCTGCTCAGCAGCCGACTCGGAACTCGGGGACTACACCCAGTGGGTGCGCTGACGCGCCCCCACGAGAGAAATCAAGATCAAGAAAGAACAAAATGGGAATACTAACCCGGATGGCTGCCCGCGTTGCGAGGAATTCGTCGGTGAACTGCCTCAGCGCCGCGGCTTGGCTTTGGAGCCGGGTCCGGACGTCTTGTGCAGCGACGTTCACCACGGCTGTCCCTCCGCCTGGCGTCCACCCCGAGGTAGCGCTGGCCGCCTCCGCGTCTCGGGCCGACGAGCTGGGGCCCACGGCCGGCTGTGGCTCCGACGCGGCCTTCTGCGGCTCCGACGCGGCCTTCCCTGCACGCCGGCTTGGCGGAACCAGGACCGCCACCTCAGCCCCCGCGGCCGGCTGTGCGGGCGCAGGCTCAGGCTGGCCGCCTTGGGCCACCCTAGTCGGAGGGGTCAGCTCCGGCGCCTTCTCCAAGATGATGACGTCATCGCCGCTTCCCCCCAGCCCTGGCTGGTCGCTGCTGGCTCCCCCTGGCGAGGGCTCCGTGTCCCCAGGCGCCATGGTGCGCAGGGGGTGACCACCAAGGCCTCCCCTCCCGCCGCCGCAGCCTCAGCCTCTGCCTGGGCCTTGGCTGCGGCCTCGGCGAGCGCCTTCGCCGCCTCTTCCTCCCGAGCCGCCTGGGCGGCGGCTGCCTTCCACGCCTCCGCCTGCCGTGCCTCCTGCTCCTCCCGCGGCTCCCACGCGTTCCTTTCCGTCACCTCCTGGAGGTCGGCGCGGGGGTCCACGCGGCGGGTGGTGCCCCCAGAGCCCCTTGGTGACTCGACGACGGAGCCGGCTGCCGCCCGCTCAAGTGACAGCGGAGCTCTGATCATTGAAGAAGAAGACAAAGGTTCAAGAACCACCAAAGAAAAGAAAGAAAGAGAGTACATAGAGAAAGAGAACGTGCACCGACACGGTCTGCGGCTGCTTCACCACTTTGCGGAAGCGAGCCGCCTTCGCGGCCGCCTCTTTCCGCCTGGTGGCTGCCGCCCCGCCCCTGGGCTTCTTCGTTCGGCTGCCGAACGAGCCCTGGGCGGCGCGACGCTTCTGGCCTCCACCCCGAGCAGGCTGCGCGCCGGAGGCGCCCGCGCCGCGTCCGGATGCCGGCTGGCGGCGCGGGACGGCTTCGGCTTCATCCTCGTCCGGCCAGTCGTCGAAGGTAGCAGTGAACCCGGAGCCGCCTGCTTCACCGCCGGCTTGGCCGCCGGCCGGCTCGTTGGCGTCGTCCATATGGACCGCCCCCAGGTCGGGGTCCTCCAGGTCGTGTTCGGTCCGGTCGGGGACGAAGCGACGCTCCGCGTCTGACCCGCCGGCCGGCCAAAGCAGAGGGCTCTGTCGAAGAACAAGCCGACTAAGTTAGAGTCGGCCCAGAGGAACTCGGCAACAAGGCTGAGAGAGAGAGAGAAAAGGAGACAAGGGGAGCGTACCGTAGGCGGAGGATTGGCACGGCTATATGGCTCCTTGCCGAATTGCCACTCTTCAGAGAGTTGGCAGTTGGCGAGGTAGTTCACCATGTAGGCGACCTCGTGCTGCGGCATCTCCTTGGTGTAGGGGAACGCGACAGAAAACGAAAATTTTCGGTATAGCGAGCACGCCCAGAACCACTATGGAGACTGCATACAAGGTTTGATTTGATCTGTACCGACTCGAAGCGCAGCGGAAGAAGAGTCGATGTAGATCGTCGGTGCAGATCCCCGCAGCTAGGATTTACAACCTCCCAACCGCGAGGATGTACTCCCTCTCCGGACAGCCCTTCGGGAGGCAGTCGGACAGTCCCCCGGACAATGTCGCGGACAGCCCTTCGGGAGGACCCTCGAAACTCGGACGGAGACTCGGACAGCCCTTCGGGAGGACACTCGAACAGCCCCTCGGGCAAAAGATCGAAACTACAATCTCTCTACGGGGTTGCACCCATACGGTGTCAGCTATCCGGCAGGGCTTCGCCGTCCAGAACTAGTTCCTGCCGGAACCCAGACAGCCTTACGGCTCTCCGAAACTCTTTTCGTGGGAGGGAGAGAAGAAGCCAGATAATGCATGGCATGTGTATGAGAGCAAGGGATGAGTGTGGAGGGCTGCCCCTCCACCTCTATTTATAGGAAATCCCAAGGGGTAGGGTAGTTTCACACAAAAACCCAAAATGCACATGAATGAAGTCCTTCCACAAGGACCTAGAAGTGAAACCAATGAACAAAAGGGTCCCCAAGGGGGGATACCCCATGTGGCCGGCCACACCCCCATGAGGGGCCCAAAAAATGGGTCCTATCCATCCATGTCATCCCCAAGATCTTTTGGAGCAAAGCCCCAAAAGGTGGCTTTCCATAAAGTAACCATAAAGCTGATTTTCACTATTCACGACGACATTTTTCAGCGTTTGATCGAACTGAAAATATTTATGTGGGCTAAGAACATTTCCAGTACCCACTAAAATGTTTTTCAACGCGTTCCGAAACAATTCCGGTTTAAGTGATTTTCATCTGCGAAACGCATCTGAAGTGGCTCCGGCAGCTCCGGAACATTTCCGGTTTTTATCTCAGAAAATTCCAAAAAGCTTCCAGAATGATTCTGGCATCCTCCAAGAATTATCAGGCATGTGCCGAAACCAATTTGACTTAATGGTGTATCCCGAAACAACTTTTCGGTATCATCGAAACTTATCCGATGACCACTCTCTGCGGTACGATTCAGCTGTCCGAAACTTTTCGATGTCCGAAACTTTTTCGGTGATTTTCTCTCAGACTCCCTGTCTAGTATTCAACAGATAGATGACCCTTAAGCGTGTGACCCTATAGGTTCGGTGAAGTATAGACATGACCTGGAACCCCTTCCGATCAATGATCAACATTGGAGCCGTGGACACCCATATTGACCCCTATACCCACACGAATGAATATTCGAGTGAACCTCCAGTTGCAGTGAGCTATTCCTGTTGCTTCGCGATATGTCACAAACACCCGAGGTGAGATTTATTGCATGCCCATGGACGAACAATTTGTCCACCATGCAAGTTACCTCGTTACCGGTTTTGTTCTCTTTTCTCGTTTCCGTGTTCCGGCATCCCAGTGATCAAATCACAATGTGTCTGGCCAGACGATGATGGATACCGTTACACCGAGAGGGCCCGAGTATATCTCTCCATCGTCGGAGGAGCAAATCCCAATCTTGAGCTATCTTGTTACTTCCTATACTTTTCCGTGAACCCGAAAGCTGCCGTAATAGCCACCCAGTTACGGATGACGTTTAACAAACCCCAAAGTTCACGAAGCAAGCACGAAGGAACTTGATACTCTCATGGTCTAAGGAATTATGCAAACATTAACTATCTCAATGATATTAACCATAAACTTGTGACGAAGGTATCTCATAGCACAACATCAATCCGGGTTGATTCAACACAAGCGTTCTACCAAACTTGTGCCCTCAAAATTGCCGGCATAGTCATGCCCATGATCAGGAAACAGGATCATCATGCAATACTTGAGCTAGTCTTAGAGGCAAGACTAGGAATATATTTTACCGTTTATAATACCACACGTGCATATGAGTTGCCTCCGAGCCTCGTGGATATTGTAGACTCGAGAATCATTGCAGTTATAGCATGGATCATAAACATTCATTACAAACTTGGAGATACAAAATAACTGTTATTACTGCCTCTAGGGCATATCTCCTACAGACTCCCACTTGCACTAGAGTCATAATCCAGTTACATGGCTTCCCTAACACCAATGGCTATCCGGTGCTGCTCATGTTTTGCTCATGGTAGAGGCTTTGTCATCGGGTCTGACACGTTCAGATCCGTGTGAACTTTGCTTACTTTCACTAAACCCTCTTCGACATGATGTCGAATGAGTTTATATTCGCGTTGAATATGTCTTGTCTTATGGTGCGAACTTGGCTCCCTTGCCTGAGCCACGGCGCCACTATTATCACAATAGATGTCCACCGGGTCCTGGGCACTAGGAACCACACCAAGGTCTTCAAGAAATTGTTTGATCCATACCGCCTCCTTGGAGGCTTCTGAAGCAGCAACATATTCCGCCTCCGTCGTAGAATCCGCCACAGTCTTTTGTTTGGAACTTTTCCAATCAACTGCGCCGCCGTTCAATATGAAAACATAGCCTGATTGAGATTTGAAGTCATCTGGGTCAGTCATGAAGCCTGCATCAGTGTAACCACTTACAATGAGCTCTTCATCACCTCCGTACACAAGGAGTAAATCCTTGGTCCTTCTGAGGTACTTAAGAATACCCTTGACTGCGGCCCAGTGTTCCAACCCTGGATCACTTTGGTACCGGCTGCTAACACTTAGCGCATAGGAAACATCTGGTCTTGTACATAGCATGGCATACATAATAGAACCAACTGCCGAGGCATATGGAACATCATTCATTTGTACTCGCTCATCCAGAGTCCGAGGACTCTGATTCTTGCAAAGCACTGTGCCAGGTGACATGGGGAGTAGGCCTTTCTTGGAGTTCTCCATGTTGAACCTTTTCAACACCTTGTCAATGTACGTGCTTTGGCTAAGCGCTATCAGGCGTTTTGATCTATCTCTATAGATCCTGATGCCTAATACATATGCCGCTTCGCCTAAGTCTTTCATTGAAAAACTTTTCTTCAATGAGTCTTTTATTACGCTAAGAAAATTCACGTCATTTCCAATCAACAATATGTCATCCACATACAAGATTAGAAATGCTTTTGCGCTCCCACTAAACTTCTTGTAAACACAAGATTCTTCATCATTCCTGATGAAGCCAAACTCTTTGACCACTTCATCAAAACGAATGTTCCAGCTCCTTGATGCTTGCTTCAGACCATAAATGGCTTTCTGAAGTTTGCATACCTTTCCAGCATCCTCATGAATGACAAAACCTTCTGGCTGTATCATGTATACACCCTCTTTGAGGTTTCCATTTAGGAAAGCCGTTTTGCTATCCATCTGCCATATTTCATAGTCGAAATAAGCAGCAATTGCTAGCAATATCCGAACAGACCTAAGCATAGCTACTGGCGAGAAAGTCTCATCGTAGTCCACTCCTGGAACTTGTGTGAACCCTTTCGCGACAAGTCTAGCTTTGTGGATAGTAATGTTACCATCCGCGTCCGTCTTTCTTTTGAAAATCCATTTACAACCAATGGGCTTTACGCCTTCTGGAAGTTCTTCCAAGTTCCAAACTTGGTTTTCGTACATGGATTCCATTTCGGATCTCATGGCTTTGTGCCATTCTTTTGAGCTGGGCCCCGCCATCGCTTCCTTGTAGTGCGCAGGTTCATCGTCTTCAAGAATGAAGATTTCGTTATGAAACCACTCAGGTGGCTGGATAGCCCTACCTGATCTGCGCGGTTCAGTTACAACATTGTGTGAAGTCTCCGCATCACATGCGACAACTTCCGGCTCGGTTGTAGGGATAATTAGCGGAATTTCTTCCGGTTCCTTAGCCATATCAACGGTTGACGAAGATTCACTAATCTCATTGAGTTGTACTGTCCTCCCACTCACTTCTTTAGTGAGAAACTCTTTCTCAAGAAAGACTCCATGTTTTGCAACAAACACTTTGTTCTCGGAGGCGTGTTAGAAAGAATACCCAACTGTCTCCTTGGGATAACCTACAAAGTAACATTTGTCTGATCTGGGATCAAGTTTTCTTGGCTGTAAACGTTTTACATAAGCTTCACAACCCCAAATTTTGAAAAACGACAGGTCGGGTTTCTTCCCGTGCCACATCTCATGTGGCGTCGTCTCAACAGATTTAGACGGTGCTTTGTTTAGTGTGTGAGCAGCACTAAGTAGTGCGTGACCCCAAAAAGATATTGGAAGATTTGTAAGAGACATCATTGACCTTACCATCTCCAACAAGGTTCGGTTACGTCGTTCCGATACTCCATTTCTCTGTGGAGTTCCGGGAGGCGTAAGCTGTGAAACGATTCCACGATCACTCAGATGTTGGCCAAACTCATGACTAAGATATTCGCCTCCGCGATCAGACCGCAGAAACTTAATCTTTTTGTTATGATGATTTTCTACCTCATTCTGAAATTCTTTGAACTTTTCAAAGGTTTCCGATTTATGCTTCATTAAGTAGATATAGCCATACCTACTCAAATCATCAGTAAAAGTCACGAAGTAAAAATATCCACCCCGTGCGCCTGTGTTCATTGGACCACATACATCACTATGTATTATTTCCAATAATTCACCCGCCCGTTCAGGATGACCCGTGAACGGCGTCTTGGTCATTTTCCCCATCAGGCAAGCTTCACATGTGTCAAATGATTCAAAATCAAGGGACGGTAAAACTCCATCTTTACGGAGTCTTTGCATGCGTTTCTTACCGATGTGGCCAAGGCGACAGTGCCACATGAAAGTGGTGGTGGTATCAGCCTTCTTAAGACGTTTAGCATTCACGTTAAAGACATCATTTCCACATTCAAGATTTAGTATGAAAAGCCCCCCAACAATGGGTGCAAATCCATAAAACATATCCTTACAATAAAGTGAACAACCATTGTTCTCAGACTTGTACGAATACCCATCGTGTACCAAACATGATCCAGAGATAATGTTTCTACACAACAGTGGAACAAAATAACAGTTACTTAGTTCTAAGATAAATCCTGAAGGGAGACGTAGAGGCATAATGCCGACGGCTTGAGCAGCGATCCCAGCGCCATTCCCGACGCGCATCACGACTTCTTTCTTTGCTAGCTTGCGCACCTTCTGAAGTCCCTGTATCGAGTTGCAAATGTGAGCAACCGATCCGGTATCAAATACCCAAGACTTAGAGTTTTCGCTAGCAAGCAAAACGTCAATGACATTAACTTGTATAACAATTATACCTTTTCCGGTTTTCCCGGTCTTCTTATCTTCCAGATACTTCTTGCAGTTTCTCTTCCAGTGTCCTGTGCCCTTGCAGTAGAAGCACTCAGTTTCATTCTTGGCTCCGCCCTTAGAGTTGCTTTGGGAGCCGGTCTTACCGGTGCCCTTGCCCTTCTTTGGCTTGCCTTTCTTCTTTTTGAAACTGGCGGTTTTATTCACAAGCAACACTTGCTTGCGATTTTTCCGCAGTCCTCCTTCTGTAGTTTTCAGCATGGCAAGCACTTCTTCCGGCGTCTTCTCCATCCCTGTCATGTTGTAGTTCATGACAAAACCGTCGTAAGACGGGGGGAGTGAAGAAAGCAACATGTCCATCATATGGCCAGGTGGAAGTGGAAATTCTAGGGCTTTATGCCTTTCAGAATAGCCAATCATTTTGACCACGTGTTCGCCAACTGAACTACCCTCAGCCATCTTGCAATCCATCAAAGCCTTCATGATATCATATCGTTCAGACTTTGCGGTTTCCTTGTACAGAGCATCCAATTCCCGGATCATATCACGGGCTTTATGGAATTCAAAACGTTTTTGAAGCCCTAGACTCATGCAAGCTAGCATGAGGCACTGCACTAAGTTGTGATCATCATCCATAGTGGCCCAGACATTTTGTTCATCTACCGGTGCATCTGCCGCCGGTTTAGCTGGAAGAGCAGTTTCAAGCACGTACAATTTCTTAGCGCTCCTGAGGACAATCCTCAGGTTACGGACCCAGTCCGCATAGTTGTTTCCAGTCGTAGCTAACTTCTCTTTCTCTAACATCGGGCCTAAGTTGAATGCGGTGTTGCGAGCCATTTGATCTACAACGAAGACACAAGTTTCACTTAGACTTTGTTTATAATGAAATTTGCACTAGTGAATAAACATTTTATTCTAAAATGCACTCCCACTCAAATCAATATCTCTCAAAATTGATTATGAGTGATTCAAGATCCGTGTCTTGATTGTTTGCCATTGGTGTAACACCACTGATGACGAAAATCTTAACCGGTAGGCCAACTTGCCAATCACATCACTATGTGACTCTTGTTCATCTTTCGATGCGTGTGTTCCGAGCTCATGACGGTCATGCCTGAACGTCAAGACAACCAAGTGATCTCGCTGCGAGGTCTCAACTCACCCGCCTCACACTTCTCTAATCGTTCGTACCCGTGTGACACGGCGCACCCCGAAAAGATAGGTGCCGTGACGGTGCTACACTTGGGAGAACACTATCTACTTGATATTTTTAAGTGAGAGATCACCCTAATAAAAGCGACTACCGCGCAATCAAGAAGGGTGCATCATAGGGGATAAACATCTCAGGCAATTCATAATTAGCATGATATGGTATAGCCCTTTCTGACGAAGAAGTCTTTCAATTCTTCGTCTTCGGCATTTGCGTCGGTGTTCACCTTCGCGAAGATTGCCACCACCTTGTCGATGCACCAGATAATATTGCTATCTCTATAGCTAATAAAATAAGTGCATTACTTAAGGTTGACACGCAGGTCATTAAAGTGCAATCATATGGCTCCAGCCATCATGCAGAATCATGACACGCAGGTCATGTTAGTTACATCATATAGTCATCTCATACATAATCAAATTGAATATGAGCATTGCTATACCACATCACATGCACATCCTGCAAAACCAAGTTAGACGCCTCTAATCGGTTTATGCAAAATTTTATTTTACGTGGCTTCTAAGGTTTTGACTTAAACCGCAGCTACCAACGTTTTATCATCAAGTATGATTATTCAAGTTGCTAGATTAACATCTCGGGGTGTATGAAACACGAGATAATTAAATCTCGAGCCCCATACTAAACTTCGTCATACGCATGACCCCCGTGCAGATCATATCTGCAATGCCCTTTCATCTGCGAATTTCATCTTTCTTTTGACTATGGCAGAACCCAAAGAACTGATAGCACTTCCATGATCAATCAGGATCACGGATTGCCAGAACTTTGTCAAATTTCACCATGCTGTCTCGAGATTGAGCAAACGCAAATTCTAGGGAAGCAACAAGAACGTCGGGTAACAGATTTCATCTGTCACCCGCATAAATAATTTTCAGCAATAGATCTCATCTACTCCAAAATTATATTATGCAATACCCATACATCTCCATGTATTCTAGATCGTAACCTGCATCTACGCATAGCATGGCTCTTGATGGCACTGTAGGGGAACGCGACAGAAAACGAAAAATTTCGGTATAGCGAGCACGCCCAGAACCACTATGGAGACTGCATACAAGGTTTGATCTGATCCGTACCGACTCGAAGCGCAGCGGAAGAAGAGTCGGTGTAGATCGTCGGTGCAGATCCCCGCAGCTAGGATTTACAACTTCCCAACCGCGAGGATGTACTCCCTCTCCGGACAGCCCTTCGGGAGCCGGTCGGACCGTCCCCCGGACAATGTCGCGGACAGCCCTTCGGGAGGACCCTCGAAACTCGGACGGAGACTCGGACAGCCCTTCGGGAGGACACTCGAACAGCCCCTCGGGCAAAAGATCGAAACTACAATCTCTCTACGGGGTTGCACACATACGGTGTCAGCTATCCGGCAGGGCTTCGCCGTCCAGAACTAGTTCCTGCCGGAACCCAGACAGCCTTACGGCTCTACGAAACTCTTTTCGTGGGAGGGAGAGAAGAAGCCAGATAATGCATGGCATGTGTATGAGAGCAAGGGATGAGTGTGGAGGGCTGCCCCTCCACCCCTATTTATAGGAAATCCCAAGGGGTAGGGTAGTTTCACACAAAAACCCAAAATGCACATGAATGAAGTCCTTCCACAAGGACCTAGAAGTGAAACCAATGAACAAAAGGGTCCCCAAGGGGGGATACCCCATGTGGCCGGCCACACCCCCATGAGGGGCCCAAAAAATGGGTCCTATCCATCCATGTCATCCCCAAGATCTTTTGGAGCAAAGCCCCAAAAGGTGGCTTTCCATAAAGTAACCATAAAGCTGATTTTCACTATTCACGACGACATTTTTCAGCGTTTGATCGAACTGAAAATATTTATGTGGGCTAAGAACATTTCCAGTACCCACTAAAATGTTTTTCAACGCGTTCCGAAACAATTCCGGTTTTAGTGATTTTCATCTGCGAAACGCATCTGAAGTGGCTCCGGCAGCTCCGGAACATTTCCGGTTTTTATCTCAGAAAATTCCAAAAAGCTTCCAGAATGATTCTGGCATCCTCCAAGAATTATCAGGCATGTGCCGAAACTTATCCGATGACCTCTCTCTGCGGTACGATTCCGCTGTCCGAAACTTTTCGTTGTCTGAAACTTTTTCGGTGATTTTGTCTCAGACTCCCTGTCTAGTATTCAACAGATAGATGACCCTTAAGCGTGTGACCCTATAGGTTCGGTGAAGTATAGACATGACCTGGAACCCCTTCCGATCAATGATCAACATCGGAGCCGTGGACACCCATATTGACCCCTATACCCACACGAATGAATATTCGAGTGAACCTCCAGTTGCAGTGAGCTATTCCTGTTGCTTCGCGATATGTCACAAACACCCGAGGTGAGATTTATTGCATGCCCATGGACGAACAATTTGTCCACCATGCAAGTTACCTCGTTACCGGTTTTGTTCTCTTTTCTCGTTTCCGTGTTCCGGCATCCCAGTGATCAAATCACAATGTGTCTGGCCAGACGATGATGGATACCGTTACACCGAGAGGGCCTGAGTATATCTCTCCATCGTCGGAGGAGCAAATCCCAATCTTGAGCTATCTTGTTACTTCCTATACTTTTCCGTGAACCCGAAAGCTGCCGTAATAGCCACCCAGTTACGGATGACGTTTAACAAACCCCAAAGTTCATGAAGCAAGCACGAAGGAACTTGATACTCTCATGGTCTAAGGAATTATGCAAACATTAACTATCTCAATGATATTAACCATAAACTTGTGATGAAGGTATCTCATAGCACAACATCAATCCGGGTTGATTCAACACAAGCGTTCTACCAAACTTGTGCCCTCAAAATTGCCGGCATAGTCATGCCCATGATCAGGAAACAGGATCATCATGCAATACTTGAGCTAGTCTTAGAGGCAAGACTAGGAATATATTTTACCGTTTATAATACCACACGTGCATATGAGTTGCCTCCGAGCCTCGTGGATATTGTAGACTCGAGAATCATTGCAGTTATAGCATGGATCATAAACATTCATTACAAACTTGGAGATACAAAATAACTGTTATTACTGCCTCTAGGGCATATCTCCTACAGACTCCCACTTGCACTAGAGTCATAATCCAGTTACATGGCTTCCCTAGAGTTGGTGAGATGGTGCGGCTGGAGTTGATAGAATTCGAGCCAGGAGCAGAAGAAGGCGCTCACTGGCAGGCCGAAGCCGCGCAAGAAGTGCGAGCGGAAGACCACCCGCTCGCCCTCCCGCGGCCTCGGCGAGATCTCCTTCGCCGGCGCGAGGCGGACCTCCACTTTGTCCGCGCCGGGCAGCCGCCGCGTGTCGCGGAGGAAGTCGACGTGGTCGTCATGGACGATGGAGCCGTCCCAATCCCCGCCAAGCTGCTCTACGTGGGGAGGCATGGCGGGAGCTAGCGCGGCAGCGGAGGAGCGCGCTGTGGAAGAGCGCGGCGGCAAGGCGCTGTCGCGAGAATGAGCGAGCGAAGAAGATGGTGGAAGTAGGAGGAGCGAGCGAGGGCCTGCCGCCCTCCACCTCCCCCTACTTATAGCCTCACGAGGCCGAAGAGGCCGGACATGGGGGGGGGACGTGGGATTAACTGCGCCCACTCCCCCACGTCTCGCGATTATTGCGCGTAAATGCGAGCCGAAACTGCCGCACGGAACGTGCGGGCGGTTTCGGGATACAAAGGATCCGCGCCTGGGCCGGGGCGCGGACATGGCGGGCCCCCTCCCTACGGCGACGTCCCGTCACGCGCGTGGGCTGGCAGGCTTTCCGGCCACGTGGCTCGCCGATGGCCCGTGGCCGGCCCGCGGCCCGGTGCACGTGCCAGCGGGTTCCCGCCCTCCGACTCCAGAAGATTTCGACTCAGGCGGCGCGCCTGACCAAGGCCGGCTCCCAGCTGCCGGCTTGTCATGATAGGAAGCTGATCGAGCTTCTCAAACCACACTCCGCCTCGAAGCCCAATCAGCTTCGGGGACTACTATCGGAGTAAATGGCCACGGGTAGCCTAACCGACTACCCCTGGCTCTTCAGAAAAATTATGAGGCCTTCGGGCCTCCAAGCACTCCGAGCATTGGGCCGTCTTCCCTGGCCGGCTACCACTAAAGCCGACTCCTGGAAGGCGACCCAGCCTCACCAACTCCTCCCCCGAGACGACTACGGGGTGGCCGACTCCAAGAAGCCGGCCAAGAAGGACACCGACTCCTAGGAGCCGGCCAAGACCACAACCACTCCCACATAACGGCGACGTGACGGGGTGTGGCCACAGTGCGGCCCACTACCCCCGAAGCCCGAGGCGGGCGTGGCTACAGGAGGCCGTACGGGACGGACATCTCTCGTGTGGCTCGGCACTGTAGCCATGCTAGCCTCGAAGTCATCCACGACCCACTCCTGTACGGCCCAAGGACTGCGGGCCCCTTCAGCCAGAGAGAGGCGTGAAGGCGGCCCGGCCTTTCCTAGTCGGCGAAGAGCATAGCCGGCCTCCAGAAGCTGGCTACTCCCTTCCTCGAAGCAGGAGCCCCATTAAGGAGACAAGACGAGGTAAGGCTACAGTGATAGCCCCCGAGGCGGCCCCCTGTAGCCATGCTTATCTCGACAAAGCCCTCGTCATCACAGGCATGGCTACAGTAAGCAGCCGCCGACAAGACCCTAGGCGGTGGGGCCGGCCTGTCGATCAAGTAGCCGGCAGCCGGCGGGACCCACCAACCGGCGGGACCCAGCAGCCGGCGGAGAAGCCGGCGAGCGCAGACACTGACGGCTGGGACCAGTTCCCAGTTGGATTACCATTGTACCCCCGGGGGGTAGGCCTATATAAACCCCCCGGAGCACCCATGCAAAGGGTTCGCACCCAAGCATAGTTGGCCTCTGAGCATAGAGCTGCATTCTAAGCATAGCACACACACCATAGATAGAGAGAAGCAAGAGCTAGCCTTGTTCTTCTTCTCCCTTGATCTCAACAGCTCTAGGAGCGATTGTAGCTACCCTTTATCGATCTAGTGATCATGCGGAGACCCCGCAGAGCAGGACTAGGGGTGTTATCTCCTCGGAGAGCCCCGAACCTGGGTAAGATTCGCCGGCGTGAATGTCTTCGCCTCATCCCGTTTCCGGGCACCGGCGACGTTTTATTGGCTCCCACAATGATAAGCCATCCCTTGGCATATGTCGCACCAACCACCCGACAGCAACACCTCGACGTCCCTCATCCACCGTACCGGATGAGGATCCTTCGTCGATCTCATCGTCCCGCCGGTTCAGCCACCCCGTCCTCCACCCCCAAGGAGCTGCCCCGACGTTACCCTCATCTTTCGCGCCACCTCCATTCCCACACCGTCGTCTTCACCTGCACCACCGAAAGAGCATCATCATCACCGTTTCCTCGGATGAAGTTGCGGCCTAATCGGCGCCACCAAAGCGGTTGTACACTAATCGCCGCATTTTCTTCTTGATTCGATCTCACGGTGCTGTCGGCGCTCGGTCCCGAGCCGACACGGCGCGACTCCATCCACGGCGGTGTCGCCGGCCACTTCCTCCATAGCGGCGCTCCCTCGGCGGCGACGTCCACATCAGTAGGAGCTGTTGCTGCTTTAGCTCTCGCTCTCGCTGCAGCTCTGCTCTTGCTCTCGGTCCCCTGCCTGGTCTGCTCTTGCTATTGCTCTTGCTCGTGCTGCTGCTCTCGCTCTTGCTCTTGCTTGCGATGCTGCTCCGATTTAGCTACTCTTCAGTCAACTGAATCGACTTTTGGGTCAGTCGATTTTCAGGGGGTGGGGGGGCTCGCCGGGGTGAAGGAAGAACCAGCCGCAGCGGGGAGGGGGGCTCGCCGGAGAGGTACCCCACTATCTATCTTAGGGTTCAGGATGGGGGCGATGGTCGCCGGCGGTGGCGGGGCGGTGGTGTGGGGATCGCCGGAGAAAAAGCTCGGCACGGGGGGCCTACAGGGATGGCCGGGGCGGTGGCGAACCGGCGGTGGGGAGTGTTTTCGGGGCGGGCGGGGCGGTGCACCGCAGGCCGCGGGCGGCGGGGGGCTGCTGTTTGGCCGGTGGTGGCTGGCGGCTTAGGGGGTGGAGGTTGAAGATGAACCGCAGGCCCTTGATTTCGTATCCAACGGCTGCAAAATCGACTGACCAGAGATGAAAAAGTCAGTCGACCGACATGTAGCCTCACCTTGCTAGTGCGTTCTGTTTCAGCAGCAAAATTCAGTTTCGACAGCAAAATTCAGTTTCGACAGTTAAATTCAGTTTCGACAGTTAAGTTCAGAGATGAGCGGCTGATGTATTTTACATCTAGCACTTTGTGGTTATGTATTTTACGTCATGTATTGGAGATGCTATTAGAATTCCGCTCAGGTTAACATTGTTCGTTGTCTCTCTTGTCCTGCTTCAGCCTTGGCGTCGTACAACTCACTGGAGCTGCTCCAACGATGAAACCCTCCATCACAGCGGAGCAGTACCTCGGGCTCCGTCTCTAGACGCCTAAGATCGTCTTCCCCGCCTCCGACAGCCAAGTCAGCCGGAGCATCCTCACCGGCCAACCCAATCACGCTGAGATCGACATGGCTTCGCCAAAGAGGTTGTACACTTGTTGCATCTCTTTTTTACTCTACATGTTATATATATTGTCCACTGAGCACTCGTAGTAACGGGAAATACGATTATTTTATCCTACTATATGACAAGCAGTGAGGTACCAGGCAACTTAGCTATCCGTGATGGACTCTCTTGAACGCCATCATTATTTATCTCTGCGTGTTTGAGCTGTGCATTTGTCGATGGGCCTGGGAGTTGAGCTAGTATGGCAGTGGCCTGGGTCCAAAGTAATAGAAGTAGCACAAAAACATTTTTTTAGTGTAGGATTTTCCTTGCTCAAGCCTGCCTACTAGAATCGCGAGTGCTTGAAAGGAAAAGCGAATGAAAAACATCGGAATTGGAAAGTTTCCTATGGTACTACTTTTCATGAATTTGGTGCAAAGGAATGGAGCAAAGGAAAACTGTAGGATTTGTTCCTTTAGTGTCTCCTTGAAAGAAAAACCGTAGGAATTCTAATTTCCACTTCTCCTCCTTTCCATATTCCTATTCATCAAGCACAAGACTAAGAGATAGTAGCATAATAGCATTATAACCGTACATTTTCTTGTCGTTTGCTTAATCTCACCATGCTTTTTTGCATCCTGTGATCTTCCAATTGTTGTGAATCAAACACCCAGATTGGCAGAAATCCTATGTTTTGAAATTCTCTATTTTGCACGTGCATTCCTATCCTATTCCTGTCTATTTCCTATCCCTGCATTGTTAGAATCCTTAAATTCAAACAAGCCCTTACTCAATTACTTCTGTTACAGATATGTGTCAAAGAAAACCTTGTGTTGTTTGTCCTGCTCCTGCGGCGCTGTGTTCCACCCCAGCTCAGCTGCTCCAACGACGGAAGGGTTCACCACTGCAGGGATCCGCTCTCCAGACAGTCTTTCGCCGCCTCAGATCTTCTTCCCCGCCGCCGGTAGCCACGACAACTGCATTACCATCATCAACTGAGCAGATGACCTTGAGGACTACACGGGTCCGCAAGAGAGGTCGCACTCTTCCGTGTCTGCTTACGTTATGCGTCGCTTAATATGATGACATGCTACATTATCATCGTGTTCACCTATTAGACTCTGAGTCAGGTCCAAACTAATGTTGGAACTTGAGTTTTTAAATGGTTGTGGGGTACATATTGGGGCAGCAATCAGTACTATCTGTCTACTATCTGGTTAATCTCCGGTGTCTACTATGAGTTTCATGTTGGGTGCAAACAAACATTAAAGGAGGCATTATCGGTATTTTTTAACTAAAGCTATTATCTGCCTGCTATCATTGGTTTTGGGTCTATCCACAGTTTGCTACCATCACTCTGGATTTGTGCATGCACTCCTTACATAATCTCACTATGTTTTATTCCTATGCATGCCAGTTATTGTACACAATGGAACTGATCATGTAGAGCAAAAGAGACGAGCCTTGCGTGGCAATAAAATTTCATGCAGACGTCGTTCCATGGTGGGCGCAAAGGCAGCCCCCCTCCACCCATTTCGGATCGTAATCAAGAGGAAGATAACTATTCTGAGGGGGATTCAGAAGGAGAAGACCACTCCTATTTACCCCATGAGGTCTTCGCTCTAACTTGGCATGCTGATGTTGGTAATATCATGCATATGGTGCCTTGCATTGCTTACTGTATACATTAAAGATGTCATCTGCTTAGTTTACACATGCTTTGTGTCAATGCCATCTGTTTAGATTCTTTATCGTATAGTGAATCATGCAATGCCATCTTGTCTAGCCAGGCATCATATATGTGAATTTTGCAATGCCACCCTGGTTAGCCTGTCATCTTATATGTGAATTATATCATGCCATCATTTTTTTATTATGTGTTAAATTTGTCAACAATTTTAGTACATTCAATTACTCTTCCTGTGCATCAGCCATTTGGCACGGTCATGGAAAAATCTGGAGTGGAAAAAAGGTCTTCAGAGCAGACAATGCTATCTGACGAAGCGCATGTCTTGTTGGTTACCGATATCTCCTCAGAGGAGGATTCAGAGACAGATGACCAGTCATATTCCCCCCCCCCCCCCCCGCCTCCCGAGGTGCATGCCCTAACTTGGCAGGGTTATGTTGCTCATATCGTGCGTATGGTATCTTGCATTGCTACGTCATTTGCTTAGTTTAGACATTCTTTGTGTGAATGCCACCTTTTTAGTGTCTAATTACCATATATGTGAATTATGCAATGCCATCCTGTTGCAAAACATTATATATGTGAATTATGCAATGTTATCTTGTTGCAAGGCATTATGTATGTGAATTATGCAATGCCATGCTGTTTAGGCAAGCGTCATATATGTGAATTATATCATGCCGTCCTTTTTTTTGTATTTCTCACTGCTTTTGTCGACAATGTTTGTATATTCAACTGCTCTTCCTGTGCATCAGCCATTTGAATTGGTGATGGAGAAATCTGGAGTGAAAACAAGGTCTTCAGAGCAGACAATGCTACCTGCTGAAGCAGATATCTTGTTGGTTACAGATAGCTCTTCAGAGGAGGATTCAGAGGCAGATGACCAATCCTATTATCCCCCTGGGGTGTATGCTCAAACTTCGCAGGGTTATATTACTCATATAATGCATATGTTGTATTGCAATGCTTAGTTTTTACATCATATACACAATATTGAATGCCATCTCCTTAGTTGACACATCATATATGCGATTGCCCTCTACTCACTTCCTTAGTATATAAATCATATATTTGAATTATGTCATGCCATGATGTTTACATAGACAACATGTATCTGAATTATGGCATGCCAACCCATTTTCTAAAGATATAATATAGTTATATCATCTCATCCTGTTTACATAGTCATCATATTTTAAATTATGTCATTCTATCTGTGAATTATATCATGCCATCATGTTTCCATCGACGGCATGTTTGTGATTTATGCCATGCCAACCACTTTAATAGACACATCGTATAGTTATATCATGTCATCCTGTTTACATAGTCATCATATTTTGAAGTATGTCATTATATCCTGTTTAGTTAGCCATCATACATGTGAAATTGTGTCATGCTATCCTGTTTAATTAGCCATCATATATGTCAAATTATGTCCTGCTATTCTGTTTGCTTAGACAACATAAATGTGAATTATTTCATGCCCTGTTTTCTTCCCTACTATCCATTGCACCTTTCTATCTTACAATGTCTGTACATTCAATTACTTTTCTTGTTTATCAGCCATTTCAATTGGAGGGAGTGATGGCAGTATCTGTGGGAGTAAAAACACGGTCTTCAGAAAAGATCGTGCTACATGTCGATGCAGATAGAACCACGGTTGTACTTGCCCAAGAACCAGCCCCACCACACATAACCCACACTCATGCAGATTGTACCCCTACCCAGTTGGACAGAGAACCAGCTACACCCCTTCTAACCCCAACCCCAGCAGATAGACACCCAGTTCCCGTTGACACAGCACCGTCTCCACCACAGAGCACCCAAACACGAGCAGTTAGTAAGGCAACTGCAGTGCCCAAATCACGAGGACCACCACTCGGAACCCGAAGTCAACGGTTAAAGCAGAAGAAGAATTGTTCTCAGGTCAAGTTCCGTAGCTATGGTTCATACTACTTTGCTCTTGCATCACTGTATTTACTGATACCAACTAATTTCAAATTTGAAGGATGCAATTGAAACTCTAATGGCGCAACAGGTATGTTTTAAACCTGTTTCTTCAACGTGTTTGGCTGTTTGCTGTTGTAACTTGCTCTATGTTGATTTCAGTTTCAATTGAATAAACAGTTATGTTCTCATGCCATGCACATTACAAGTGTTGTTACTGCTGTGTAGTTTCCCACACTTATATTCTGTCTATGTTGCTTTGTCTTAAATAGATATGATTCGAACTGTATCTATCTTGATTTGGCAACATAAACTTGAATGATATAGACCATACAGTGACCATACTACATAGATATATGTTTGGTTCATGCTGTTATCCTGTCCACCTTACTACTGAACTGGTTTACCAAAATGAGTTTCATATACTACATTGTAAACCTGAGATGTGTTTGTTTGTTTCTCTTTTAGAACGCGGATAAAATATTGGAGAAGAGTACCCAGTTATGCAATGGTAAAGGAAGTAATGCACATAAGGTTCAAGATAGTGACACATCCCTGTTCGTCTCCAAGAAAGCTGATAAAAACTATATTGAAGACACTGAGACAACCCCAAAGTCCTGTCTTGATGTAGTGTTCGAGTTACTGGCTACCACTGCTGGCACCAGCTCTTCGAACTCGTTGCCTGAATCAGTTCGGCTTCTTGAGTCTCAACTTCAAGTTGAAAGACATCGATCAGATGTTATGCGACCGGAAGCCGAAGGACTGAGGAAGTCCCTGCAGAATTCAGATGCATACTTTCTGGTGCAAGACCAAGCGCTGGAGGACTTAAGCGCCAAACAAGAGAAAGTTAATAAGGTTGCTAAGCATCCTGCCAGCATTATGGGTACCCAGGATATTATTTCTGAAGTGGTTTCAGTTCTGGACTTGTTTTGCTGCGGCGTTTATATGCTGATGTGTTCCCTATATTTGCACTGGTGGCGAACTTTGATGCCCACTGGATGTAATATGTGTAATAGCCGTGATAGCCTAGTGTAAGTTGCTTGCTTATTTATTTCCTTGTTGTCTTGTTTATTAGTTTGCTTGTAGTCAGTGCAGTTCTTTTTCTGCGGTTTGCTAGTGGCTGCAATAACCTATTTTTTAAAACTAGGCCACAATAACCATGGGCGAATATTTACTGTAGTGACACTGGGCCTCCTACGGGCCGTAGAAACAGTGGGCCTTCTACGGGCCGTAGAAACAATGGGCCTTCTACGGGCCGTAGAAACAATGAGCCTTCTACGGGCCATATCATCAATGGGCCTTATACGGGCCGTATGATCGATTGTCCAAACATGGGCCAAACAGACCGCATGCTGGCCGTAAATGGGCTAGAGTTGGAATCGTCCATTCATGGGCCGACCATAACAGGCCATCGTTAATAGGCCGTATTTGATGACGCTATGAAAACGGCCCAACGTATTAACGGACCACAAACGGGCCGACTGTAACCACGGGCTGAATCTGGCCCACAAGCAGAAAATGACAGTAACGGGCCGTTAGTAAACGAATGCTGGAAAATAGCCCAAGAATAAATGGGCTCTGAGAAGGCCGAAAGATAACATGGGCTGGAAACGGCCCAATTGAATAACGGGCCGTTAATGGGTATAAAGTGATACACTGTTCTTTACGGGCCAGTTTCACCACGGGCCGTTAATGGGTGTAAAGTGATACACTGTTCATTACGGGCCAGTTTCACCACGGGCCGTTAATAGGCCAAGAGTTACATAGGGCCTCATATGGGCCGAAAGACGTCATGGTCCATACATGGGCCAGAAGTGAAAACGGGCTGGAATCATACTGGATGGCCCAGATGACGCTACTGGGCCTAATTCGAATAGGGCGTAACGGGCCTTGGGTTAGCGGGCTGTAAATGGGCTATATGCGAACAGGCCGTTAACAGGCTTTCCATGGGCCGGCCCGCCACCTTTTGAGCAAGTCAAACGGGCCGGCCTTTTCACAGGAATGGGCCTCTGTTGGGCCGTGCCATGTGTCGACGTATCATAGGCGCCTTCTGTCCAATGATTGGATGACATCTGTCCCAGCGATGAGCCGACACGTGTTTCCTCCAGCCAATGATGATTTTACACGTGGAAAATCCCCATTGGTCGGGGCTGTTAACGGGTTATCGGATCCAAAACCCGACCCGATAGCTTAATGGCGTTCCGTTACGGTGGATGCCACGTGTCAGTCACCCTTGACGAAAGCACTTCTGTGACGCGCGATTTATCGTCATGGAAGTGGACACTTCCGTGATGATAATTTTGCTAATGTCATGGAACACTGCTATGATAGCACAGGTATGACTATCTTGATTCTGTCATAAAATCGTCATGGATGTACATGCATGAAAGAAAACGCGACCTACTGTGACAAACACGTATCATCACGGAAGTGTATTTTTTTTGTAGTGATGCGCCCATGATGGGGTGATGGATTATGGTACTTAGGAGGGTGCGTGTCACATAGAGAGAGAACAAGGCCGGAGAGTGTTAGATGGGTCTATGTAGCGCGAGCGAGACATGTGTATGTGTGAACCAGGGAGATATAAAGTTTGAGAGAGATAGAGGAGCCCCGATAAGGCTGAGTGGTGCGTCAGATAGTTGAGAGGGGGAAAGAGATGTTCCATCCGCTCGATAATGCAGTGTATATAATTTTTTTAGAAGTCGAACTTTGGAAACTTTGACTAGGTTTACGCAAATATTATTTATATCTACAATACCAAAGATACATCATACGAAACTACATCTCATGATGAATCTAATGGTATATGTTTTCCGTTCTAGATGTAAATGTTTTTCTCCACGTACATGGTCAAACTTTGTGATGTTTGACTTTTCAATAAATCTATATGCTATGGACCGAAGAGAGTGCCTAAGTCGAGAGAGATCAAGTGTGTGTGACGGAGAATGAGTGAGTGTGCAAAAAGGGTATGTGTGTGAAAGAGAAACGGACAACAAATGATAAATTAGAGAGAGAGTGTGTGTGTGTTGTTTCTTATGCAAACATATCACGCATGCATCTCCGAGATAGAAAAGCGAGGTAATTAGATACATGAAGATAGCTAGTGCATGATTGTTTGCAATGGAGAGAGACACCCCTATAGCACATGTCCAATAGAGGTCTGGCCAACAAGGAACAAAGGTCGAGAGGGACGTATGGAGAAGATGGACGCATGGGGAGGGAGAGAGGGTGTGTTTGTGATAGAGAGATCCCCTCGAGATTGTGAGGGGACTATATGGGTGGGAGATCGAGGGACGAGGTGTATGTGCGGTAGAAAGATACCCCGAGAGAAATCGGGTAGACCATGCACATGTTGTTGGGTAACGAGGCAGAAATTCAAAATTTTCTACGCATCACCAAGATCAATCTATGGAGTAATCTAGCAACGAGAGGAAGGGGAGTGCATGTACATACCATTGTAGATCGCGATGCGGAAGAGTTGCAAGAACGCGGATGAAGGAGTCTTACTCGTAGCGATTCAGATCGCGGTTGATTCCGATCTAAGCACCGAAGAACGGTGCCTCCGCGTTCAACACACGTGCAGCCCGGTGACGTCTCCCACGCCTTGATCCAGCAAGGAGAGAGGGAGAGCTTGGGGAAGACTCCATCCAGCAGCAGCACGACGGAGTGGTGTTGATGGAGGAGCGTGGCAATCCCGCAGGGCTTCGCCAAGCACCGCGGGAGAGGAGGAGGGAGAGAGGTAGGGATGCACCAAGAGAGAGACCATCTCGTATGTTTGCAGCCCCAAATACCTCAAGTATATATAGGGGAAGGGGAGGGGCGGCGCCCCATCTAGGGTTCCCTCCCCAGGGGTGGCGGCAGCCCCCAAACCCATCTAGGGTGCGGCCAAGGGGAGGAGAGAGGGGGCGACACTAGGGTGGGCCTTAAGGCCCATCTGGACCTACGGTTTGCCCCCTCCCACTATCCCTGCGCCTTGGGCCTTGGTGGGGGGGCGCACCAGCCCACCTGGAGCTGGTCCCCTCCCACACTTGGCCCACGCAGCCTTCTGGGGCCGGTGGTCCCACCTGGTGGACCCCCGGGACCCTCCCGGTGGTCCCGGTACGTTACCAATAGCACCCGAAACTTTTCCGGTGACCAAAACAGGACTTCCCATATATAAATCTTTACCTCCGGACGATTCCGGAACTCCTCGTGATGTCTGGGATCTCATCCGGGACTCCGAACAACATTCGGTAACCACGTATATCTATTCCCTATAACCCTAGCATCATTGAACCTTAAGTGTGTAGACCCTACGGGTTCGGGAACCATGCAGACATGACCGAGACGTTCTCCGGTCAATAACATACAGCGGGATCTGGATACCCATGTTGGCTCCCACATGTTCCACGATGATCTCATCGGATGAACCACGATGTCGGGGATTCAATCAATCCCGTATTCAATTCCCTTTGTCTATCGGTATGCTACTTGCCCGAGATTTGATCGTCGGTATCCCGATACCTTGTTCAATCTCGTTACCGGCAAGTCTCTTTACTCGTTCCGTAACTCACATCATCCCGTGATCAACTCCTTGGTCACATTGTGCACATTATGATGATGTCCTACCGAGTGGGCCCAGATATACCTCTCCGCTTACATGGAGTGACAAATCCCAGTCTTGATTCGTGCCAACCCAACAGACACTTTCGGAGATACCTGTAGTGCACCTTTATAGTCACCCAGTTACGTTGTGACATTTGGTACACCCAAAGCATTCCTACGGTATCCGGGAGTTGCACAATCTCATGGTCTAAGGAAATGATAGTTGACATTAGAAAAGCTCTGAGCAAACGAACTACACGATCTTGTGCTAGGCTTAGGATTGGGTCTTGTCCATCACATCATTCTCCTAATGATGTGATCCCGTTATCAATGACATCCAATGTCCATGGTCAAGAAACCGTAACCATCTATTGATCAACGAGCTAGTCAACTAGAGGCTTACTAGGGACATGGTGTTGTCTATGTATCCACACATGTATCTGAGTTTCCTATCAATACAATTCTAGCATGGATAATAAACGATTATCATGAACAAGGAAATATAATAATAACCAATTTATTATTGCCTCTAGGGCATATTTCCAACAGTCTCCCACTTAAACTAGAGTCAATAATCTAGTTCACATCACCATGTGATTAACACTGACAGGTCACATCACCATGTGACTAACATCCAAAGAGTTTACTAGAGTCAACAATCTAGTTCACATCACTATGTGATTAACACTCAATGAGTTCTGGTTTGATCATGTTATGCTTGTGAGAGAGGTTATTAGTCAATGGGTCTGAACCTTTCAGATCCGTGCGTGCTTTACGAATATTATGTCATCTTGTGGATGCTACCACGCGCTACTTGGAGCCATTTCAAATAACTACTCTACTATACGAATCCGGTTTACTACTCAGAGTCATCTGGATTAGTGTCAAGGTTCGCATCGACGTAACCCTTTACGACGAACCCCTTTTCACCTCCATCATCGAGAAAATTCCTTAGTCCACTAGATACGAAGGATAAGTTCGACCGCTGTCATGTGATCCATTCCCGGATCACTATTGTACCCCTTGACCAACTCATGGCAAGGCACACTTCATGTGCGGTACACAGCATAGCATACTGTAGAGCCTACGTCCAAAGCATAGGGGACGACCTTCGTCCTTTCTCTCTCTTCTGCTGTGGTCAGGTCTTGAGTCTTACTCAATACTCACACCTTGTAACACAGCCAAGAACTCCTTCTTTGCTGATCTATTTTGAACTCTTTCAAAATCATGTCAAGGTGTGCGTTCTTTGAAAGTATCATCAGGCGTCTTGATCTATCTCTATAGATCTTGATGCCCAATATGTAAGCAGCTTTATCCAGGTCTTCCTTTGAAAAACTCCTTTCAAACAACCCTTTATGCTTTCCAGAAATTTTACATCATTTCAGATCAACAATATGTCATTCACATATACTTATCAGAAATGTTGTAGCGCTCCCACTCACTTTATTGTAAATACAAGTTTCTAACAAACTTTGTATAAACCCAAAAACTTTGATCACTCCATCAAAGCGTATATTCTGACTCCGAGATGCTTGCTCTAGTCCATGGAAGGATCGCTGGAGCTAGCATACCTTTTAGCATCCTTAGGATCAACAAAACCTTTCTGATTGTATCACATACAACCTTTCCTTACGAAAACTGGTAAGGAGACTTGTTTTGACATCCATCTGCCAGATTTCATAAATGCAGCTAATGCTAACATGATTCCGACGGACTTAAGCATCGCTATGGATGAGAAAATCTCATCGTAGTCAACTCCTTGAACTTGTGAAAATACTCTTTGCCACAAGTCGAGCTTCATAGACGGTAACATTACCGTCCATGTCCGTCTTCTTCTTAAAGATCCATTTATCTTAATGGCTTGCCGATCATCGGGCAAGTTCACCAAAGTCCATGCTTTGTTCTGATACATGGATTCTATCTTGGATTTCATGGCCTCGAGCCATTCGTCGAATCCGGGCCCACCATCGCTTCTCCACAGCTCATAGGTTCATCTTGTCCAACAACATGACAGGATTACGCATTACTCTGAAGTAGTACGCATCCTCGTCGTCCTACGAGGTTTGGAAGTGACTTGATCCGAAGTTTCATGATCACTATCATAAGCTTCCACTTCAATTGGTGTAGGTGCCACAGGAACAACTTCCTGTGCCCTGCTACACACTAGTTGAAGTGACGGTTCAATAACCTTATCAAGTCTCCACCATCCTCCCACTCAATTCTTTCGAGAGAAACTTTTCCTCGAGAAAGGACCCGTTTCTAGAAGCAACTACTTTTGCTTCCAGATCTGAAATAGGAGGTATACCCAACTGTTTTGGGTATTCTATGAAGATGCGTTTATCCGCTTTGGGTTCGAGCTTATCAGCCTGAAACTTTTTCACATAAGCATCGCAGCCCCAAACTTTTAAGAAACGACAACTTAGGTTTCTCTAAACGGTGTCGTCTCAACGGAATTGCATGGTGCCCCTTTTAAAGTGAATGCGGTTGTCTCTAATGCCTAACCCATAAACGATAGTGGTAATTCGATAAGAGACATCATGGTATGCACCATATCCAATAGGGTGCAGTTATGATGTTCGGACACACCATCACACTGTGGTGTTCCAGGCGGTATTAATTGTGAAACACTTTCCACAATGTCTTAATTGTGTGCCAAACTCGTTACTCAGATACTCATCTCTATGATCATATCACAGACATTTTATCCTCTTGTCACGACGATCTTCAACTTCACTCTGAAATTACTTGAACCTTTCAATAATTCAGACTTGTGTTTCATCAAGTAAATACACTCAGCATCTACTCAAATCATCTGTGAAGTAAGAACACAACGATATCCACTTCATGCCTCAGCACTCATTGGACTGCATACATCAAAATGTATTACTTCCAATAAGTTGCTCTCTTGTTCCATCTTACTGAAAACGAGGCCTTTCAGTCATCTTGCCCATGTGGTATGATTTGCATGTCTCAAGTGATTCAAAATCAAGTGAGTCCAAACGATCCATTTGCATGGAGTTTCTTCATGCATATATACCAATAGACATGGTTCGCATGTCTCAATCTTTTCAAAAATGAGTGAGTCCAAAGATCCATCTACATGGAGCTTCTTCATGCGTTCTATACGAATATGACTCAAATGGCAGTGCCACAAGAATGTGGTACTATCATTACTATTTTATATCTTTTGGCATGAACATGTGTATCACTGCGATCGAGATTCATTTTAGGTGCAAGACCATTGAAGGTATTATTCAAATAAACAGAGTAACCATTATTCTCCCTAAATGAATAACCGTATTGCGATAAACATAATCCAATCATGTTTATGCTCCACGCAAACACCAATCTCGATGGTAGAGGGAGCATGCGATGCTTGATCACATCAACCTTGGAAACACTTCCAACACACATCGTCATCTCACCTTTAGCTAGTCTCCATTTATTCCGCATCTTTTATTTCGAGTTACTAACACTTAGCAACCGAACCGGTATCTAATACCCTGGTGCTGCTAGGAGTACTAGTAAAGTACACATTCATATAATGTATATCCAATATACTTCTGTCGATCTTGCCTGCCTTCTCATCTACCAACTATCTAGGGTAGTTCCGCTTCAGTCACCGTTCCCCTCATTACAGAAGCACTTAGTCTCGGGTTTGGGTTAAACCTTGGGTTTCTTCACTAGAGCAGCAACTGATTTGCCGTTTCATGAAATATCCCTTCTTGCCCTTGCCCTTCTAGAAACTAGTGGTTTTACTAACCATCAACAATTGATGCTCCTTCTTGATTTCTACTTTCGCGGTGCCAAACATCGCGAATAGCTCAAGGATCATCATATCTATCCCTGATATGTTATAGTTCATCACGAAGCTCTAATAGCTTGGTGGTAGTGACTATGGAGAACCATCACTATCTCATCTGGAAGATTAACTACCACTCGATTCAAGCGATTGTGGCACTCAGACAATCTAAGCACATGCTCAACGATTGAGCTTTTCTCCCTTAGTCTGCAGGCTTAAGAAACTTGTCAGAGGTCTCATACCTCTTGACGTGGGCACTAGTCTGAAATCCCAATTTCAGTCTTCGGAACATCTCATATGTTCTGCGACGTTTTCAAAACGTCTTTGGTGCCACAATTCTATACCGTTTTAACATTACGCACTGAACTATCACGTGGTCATCAAAACGTCTTTGGTGCCACAATTCTAAACCGTTAGCATTACGCACTGAACTATCACGTAGTCATCAAAAAGTGTATGTCAGATGTTTCGCAACATCTACAGACGACGCTGAGGTTCAGCACACCGAGCGGTGCATTAAGGACATAAGCCTTCTCTGCAGCAATGAGGACAATCCTCAGTTTACGGACCCAGTCCGCATAATTGCTACTATCAACTTTCAACTAAAGTTTTTTCTAGGAACATATCTTAAACAGTAGAACTAAAGCACAAGCTATGACATAATTTGCAAAGACCTTTTGATTATGTTCATGATAATGAAGTTCATCTGATTATTGAACTCCCACTCACATAGACATCCCTCTAGTCATCTAAGTCATACATGATCCGAGTCAAACTAGGCTGTGTCCGATCATCACGTGAGACGGACTAGTCATCATCGGTGAACATCTCCATGTTGATCGCATCTACTATACGACTCATGTTCGACCTTTCGGTCTCTTGTGTTCCGAGGCCATGTCTGTACATGCTAGGCTCGTCAAGTCAACCTAAGTGTTTCGCATGTGTTCCGAGGCCATGTCTGTACATGCTAGGCTCGTCAACACCCGTTGTATTCGAACGTTAGAATCTATCACACCCGATCATCACGTGGTGCTTCGAAACAACAAACCTTCGCAACGGTGCACAGTTAGGGGGGAACACGTCTCTTAAAATTTTAGTGAGGGGTCATCTTACTTACTACCGTCGTTCTAAGCAAATAAGATGCAAAACATGATAAACATCACATGCAATCAAATAGTGACATGATATGGCCAATATCATTTTGCTCCTTTGATCTCCATCTTCGGGGCACCATGATCATCTTCGTCACCGGCATGACACCATGATCTCCATCATTGTGTCTTTATGAAGTTGTCACGCCAACGATTACTTCTACTTCTATGGCTAACGCGCTTAGCAATAAAGTAAAGTAATTTACATGGCGTTATTCAATGACACGCAGGTCATACAAAAAATAAAGACAACTCCTATGGCTCCTGCCGGTTGTCATACTCATTGACATGCAAGTCGTGATCCCTATTACAAGAATATGATCAATCTCATACATCACATATATCATTCATCATATCTTCTGGCCATATCACATCACATAGCACAAGCTGCAAAAACAAGTTAGACGTCCTCTAATTGTTGTTGCAAGTTTTTTACGTGGCTTGTATAGGTTTCTAGCAAGAACGTTTCTTACCTACGTAAAACCACAACGTGATATGCCAATTTCTATTTACCCTTCATACGGACCCTTTTCATCGAATCCGTTCCGACTAAAGTGGGAGAGACAGACACCCGCTAGCCACCTTATGCAACTAGTGCATGTCAGTCGGTGGAACCTGTCTCACGTAAGCGTACGTGTAAGGTCGGTCCGGGCCGCTTCATCCCACAGTGCCGCCGAAACAAGATAAGACTAGTAGCGGCAAGAAGAATTGGCAACATCTACGCCCACAACTACTTTGTGTTCTACTCGTGCATACAAACTACGCATAGACCTAGCTCATGATGCCACTTTTGGGTAACAAAGCAGAAATTCAAAATTTTCTACGCATCACCAAGATCAATCTATGGAGTAATCTAGCAACAAGGGGAAGGGGAGTGCATCTACATACCATTGTAGATCGCGATGCGGAAGTGTTGCAAGAACACGGATGAAGGAGTCTTACTCGTACCGATTCAGATCGCGGTTGATTCCGATCTAAGCACCGAAGAACGGTGCCTCCACGTTCAACACACGTGCAGCCCGGTGACGTCTCCCACGCCTTGATCCATCGAGGAGAGAGGGAGAGGTTGGGGAAGACTCCATCCAGCAGCAGCACGACGGCGTGGTGGTGATGGAGGAGCGTGGCAATCCCACAGGGCTTCGCCAAGCACCGCGGGAGAGGAGGAGGGAGAGAGGTAGGGCTGCGCCAAGAGAGAGACCATCCCGTATGTTTGCAGCCCCAAATACCTCAAGTATATATAGGGGAAGGGGAGGGGCTGCGCCCCCATCTAGGGTTCCCTCCCCATGGGTGGCGGCAGCCCCCAAACCCATCTAGGGTGCGGCCAAGGGGAGGAGAGAGGGGGCGCCACTAGGGTGGGCCTTAAGGCCCATCTGGACCTAGGGTTTGCCCCCTCCCACTATCCCTGCACCTTGGGCCTTGGTGGGGGGCGAACCAGCCCACCTGGAGCTGGTCCCCTCCCACACTTGGCCCACGCAGCCTTCTGGGGCTGGTGGTCCCACCTGGTGGACCCCCGGGACCCTCCCGGTGGTCCCGGTACGTTACCGATAGCACCCCGAAACTTTTTCGGTGACCAAAACAGGACTTCCCATATATAAATCTTTACCTCCGGACCATTCCGGAACTCCTCATGACGTCCGGGATCTCATCCGGGACTCCAAACAACATTCGGTAACCACGTATATCTATTCCCTATAACCCTAGCGTCCTCGAACCTTAAGTGTGTAGACCCTACGGGTTCAGGAACCATGCAGACATGACCGAGACGTTCTCCGGTCAATAACCAACAGCGGGATCTGGATACCCATGTTGGCTCCGACATGTTCCACGATGATCTCATCGGATGAACCACGATGTCGGGGATTCAATCAATCCCGTATTCAATTCCCTTTGCCTATCAGTATGCTACTTGCCCGAGATTCGATCATCGGTATCCCGATACCTTGTTCAATCTCGTTACCGGCAAGTCTCTTTACTCGTTCCGTAACTCACATCATCCCGTGATCAACACCTTGGTCACATTGTGCGCATTATGATGATGTCCTACCGAGTGGGCCCAGAGATACCTCTCCGTTTACACGGAGTGACAAATCCCAGTCTCGATTCGTGCCAACCCAACAGACACTTTCGGAGATACCTGTAGTGCACCTTTATAGTCACCCAGTTACGTTGTGACGTTTGGTACACCCAAAGCATTCCTACGGTATCCGGGAGTTGCACAATCTCATGGTCTAAGGAAATGATACTTGACATTAGAAAAGCTCTGAGCAAACGAACTACACGATCTTGTGCTAGGCTTAGGATTGGGTCTTGTCCATCACATCATTCTCCTAATGATGTGATCCCGTTATCAACGACATCCAATGTCCATGGTCAGGAAACCGTAACCATCTATTGATCAACGAGCTAGTCAACTAGAGGCTTACTAGGGACATGGTGTTGTCTATGTATCCACACATGTATCTGAGTTTCCTATCAATACAATTCTAGCATGGATAATAAACGATTATCTTGAACAAGGACATATAATAATAACCAATTTATTATTGCCTCTAGGGCATATTTCCAACACATGTTTGTGATGGAGACTAAGAATTAGCTAGTCATATACATATAGGGGGGACTACGTGTGCCTACAATTGAGTGAGAGACCATCATACTTGGCTAGGCATGAGATTGTGTGTGTGTGAGAGAGAGAGAGATGGAGAGCGAACGAGGGAGAGAGATAGAGTTTTAGATGGGTATATCGAGTGCGAGTGAGATATGCATGTGTATGTGTGACCCAGGGAGATGGAGAGTTTGAGAGAGAGAGAGGGAAGAGCTCCGAGATGGTAGAGTGGTGTGTGGGAGAGTTACAGGCAACGAGCCAGGGAATTTGTGTGCGTACGATGAGTGCACCCAAGATATTTAGCTTGGACTAGAGAATCATACATAGTGTGCGAGAGAGACCTATACATGGAGTATATATGCATGCAAACTAGAAAGACCCCCCCCCCACACACACACACAAAGAGAGAGAGATAGAGAGAGGGAGATGGACCAACAAGGTTTGTGTGTTGGATGCGTGTGATATAATTCAAGATTGTCGGCGAGAAAGAGAGCAGGAGTCCGGGAGAGGGGGAGGTCGAGTTTTATGCATCAAAGCTGATGTAAACTTGCATTAAAATATTTAAATTGGTGAACATGTTGTCTGCAATCCACACATGAACGGAGATATGCGTATTAAACAAGTTCATTAATTTGACTTTCAACATGTTCATGGAGTACTATAATATTGTACAACATGCTAATCGATTGAGGTGTTCAATTTTGGATTTAGTTCGCTATTTTGACCTGGTGAACGAGCTATTTCATTGAATCGAGATAGTTCATTTTGGTTTTGACTCCCGTTTTTGAGTGGGTCAACTATTTCTCGTATAGTAAATCGTTAGCAACGAGCATGCAAAAACATATTACTCCCAAGCATGATCTGTCCATCTAAAAAGGAAGTGGCAAGCTAATATTGCAAAATTTGATTCGAATCGACTTGTTAAGGTAGACGTGGATGGTTGCTCTCCCAAAATTTGAATGAACCATTAAACACCCTCTGCTCGGTGGAATTTGCTCGAGCAAATAAATGGGAGACGCGAAATTACCGGCCTATGTGGGACACGCATCAATTGGCCCATTGTACATCGAGGGTAGGTTCGTAACTTCATCCAAGCGCGCCTTCTCCTCGGCCGAAATGACAGGTGCCGACTAATTCATAAACCATGGGCGGCAAAACACCCTCTCCTCGCCCGAATTCGCTCGCGCCGACTATTTCGAAACACGCCCTCCTCGCTCGAAATAGATCGCGCCCACTAGTTCAAAACACGCCCTCCTCGCCTGAAATCGCTCACACCCACTATTTCAAAACATGCCCTCCTCGCCCGAAATCGCTGGTGCCCACTATTTAGGAGAAGCGAAGTTACTTTACTATCCCCGACCCTTAGTACACAGACCCAAGCCGAGAAGCCTAAAGGCAGGGGTAGAACTGTAACGCCCCCCCCCACACATTTCAGACAAATGCGTCTGTAAGACATGGTTCCCCTCCCAATTCCCCATTCATACCTCATGGGCGCCAAATCACCTTCTCCACGGAAGCTCCCTTCTCCCCAGCTGCGAAACCATAGTCCCTCCTCCATGGCGCCCCCACCGCCCCAAATTCACTGTCGCCCTCCTCCCCAATGCCGGAGACGTTGTCCGTTTGTCAACGTGCACTGGGTCGTGTGCCTCTTACTCCATGCTGCCGGAGCTACCTCGACGACGGCCGCGTGAACCGTACCGGAGCCGATTCACCCCCGCTGTTGTGCACGGCGCCGGAGCGACTCCAACTTTGGATCCGTCCAGGGCCCCGGCACTACTTCCCCGTAGCTGTCGACCGTCGTGACATCTCTACTTCCCTGCCGCCAGTAGCCACCGCGACCGCGCCGGCCTCACCGACTCGGTAGCTGGAGTTGCCTACTTCACCGGGCCGCAAGATAGGTCGTACCCTCATCTCAAATCATTTTATTAAGGCGTCAGTTATCTGAATTTTTATTCTGGGCCAATCGATTCCCAATGGGAAGCAGTACCCCTCAAGGCGGCGGAGCTCCTAGGCTGCCGGTTGGCTGGTGTCTAACGTAAGGGTGCGGGGGCGCAAGTTCGCCATGGAAGCAGTGCTTAGATGGCTATCTTAGAGTTGCGTGGGTTGAAGGTACTGCCGCCGCCGGATCTGGATGATGGCGAGTCTTTTTGGATTGGCCGGGGGCGGTGCAACCACGGCAGTGCGGTGGGGCGGGGAGCGGGGTTTTGGTCGGAGCTCTCGCAGCCACGGACGGTGGAGGCAGGCTGCTCTGCCGATGGTCGCTGGCTCTTCAGGGAAGATTCCGAACAGTGTCAGCCGGGAGGCACAAGACGGGCATCAAGCCATCCACGTTGATCGGACAGTACCAAAATAAAATAAAATCGTGTGACCCCAATTTAGTCTTCAGTCAATAGACGTGTGACCACTCTCGTACCTTGTTGTTGATCTCTTATGGTATTTCTTCAGATCAGAGATATGTGTCGTTCTTAACATTATGCGTTTTCTGCATCTTCAGCCACACCGTCTTCCGACTCACCGCAGCTGCTCCAACAAGGAAAGGATACACCATAAGGGAACTATAGTCCCCACTCAACAGTTCCCTACATCGAATGCGTGTGCCCGACATGGACAGCCACAACAACTGCAGGGCCATCGACAAGTCAGCACATGATGCTCACTCCTATGGATCGCGGCCAGATAGGTTGTACCCTCATCTTACTTGTGTGCAACATTTTTGGCTTTGTTATTCATCTAAGCATGGAAAATAAATTATCACATTTCACTGTATATTCAGGCTGATCTCTTGTAGGTCTTGTTTAGGAGTTAACGATGTTCCATAGTTCAGCTAAGAGACTTGTTCTTTAGGTATCGATGTTCCATAGTTATCATCCATCAGCCAATGCTATCCCACAGGCTGGTGATTATAGTATTATACCACTTCTAGTATTACCTATGTTGTTCTTTAATACTTTTGTGTGCCATCTAGTTAATCTCGAGTACAAACGATACATATTCTGTAGCTTTCATCTGTGTTCTCCCTTTAGTTTCTGAGACCTGTTGCTGCTAGTTAACCCCAGTCCTACTATTTATGTCGTCTCCTACAGGCACTCATTACATAAATCTAACTACTAGTTGTCTTCCATGCATGTCAAATATAATTGCACACACTGATTTATCTACAAGAACCTCACAGAGCAATGTAATGGCCAACAAACTTGACGTCAATGATACCCAATATGATGGAACATGTAAAGGCAGTTCTTCAGAAGACTTGCAGAAAGATGATGAATCCTATTCACCCCACAAGGTCCTTGCTCTAACTTGGCCCGTGATATGGGTACATCATGCATATAATGTCCTGGAGTGCATCTACTCTGTTGCAATGCCTTGTGCTTAGCCTGCTGACCATGCATGTAAATATGTCATGCCTTCCTGTTTTTCAGTACCTATTCCATTCATGATAACATGTTTTCAAATTCAAGTACTGTCATTCTACTCTATCGCAATGCCATCTGCTTAGTTTGGACATCATGCTTCTGAATATCTTATGCATTGTTATTCATCAGTATGTACTTCATCTGTCTACCATACCATGTTCTTTTTTACATTGAAGTGTTGTTCTAGTGGTCTGTTGCAATGCCATCTTAGTTTCCCAATCATACATGCATATGTTGACTTAGTGTTTTTCTGTATGTATTCTGCTAGCATACAGTCTTACATTCAAGTAGTGTATTTTTACATTGTTGTCCTGTCGTATCCCTAGCTCTTACATCATACTCCCTCCATCTGGATTACATGTCGCAGAAATGGATAAAAATGGATGTATCTAGAACTAAAATACGCCTAGGCCCATCCATTTATTTCCAGATGGAGGGAATACATGTCAATATGTCATGCCTTTCTATTCTTTAGTACCTATTCCATCTCTGTTGTAGCATGTTTTATAATTGAAGCACCATTCTTCTATATAAGGCATGCAAGGGGAAGATGGCTATGTTAGAATCTGAAGGGTTACAAACCAGGTCTTTGCAAAAGATCCAAATGCCAGTAGATAGTAAACCAACTCCAGTTTTCCTAGATACTGCTCCAGCACAGAGAAACCCAACTCCTACTCATAATAATAAGATTCCAGTGGCCAAAGAACTAGTCTGCTCCAGTCCAGCAAAAATATGTCAACTCCATTCTAAGAAGTGTGTGCGTATCCTCACATCATGAAATTTTATAGTATTCTGATCATATTTTCTACATGTTTCTTACCCATCTATCTTTTAGAAAACAAGGTTAAACAATAGAAGACTTTCTGCACTGGGATCGTATTCGAGGAAAGTATCTTGCGGGAATTTTCTGTGCTCCAATGCTGATGTAAGTACCTGTTGTATATCACTATATTTTTACATCAACATCTATTTTGTTAATCGGCGTGAATCAAACGTTTATCTGATCTAAATTTAGTTGTAGCAAAATGTATGGGGTTGTTTGGTTCCCAGCCACAGTTTGCGAAGCCAAAATTTGGCAGCCACAGTTTAGTTGGCATGTGTTTGTTTTTTGCCACACTTTATTGCCCCTATGGCCCACTTGTCATAGAGACAATTTTTTTGCCAACTTTTGCCAAAGCTTGGCGTCCAATTTCTTAACCACACTTGTGTGGCTTGCCATACTTGTGTGGCTAGCCACACTTTGGCTTGGCCACACTAGTCTCCAACCAAATAGACCCTAAAGGCGACAATGTTGATTTTTGTAAGGAAAACTGCCTGGTAGTTTTGCATACTGAGCTGCATGAGTGTACTACCACATATCATGAACATTACTGAATTGTGGTGCTGCTCTCGTTAGCCATTCATTCATTGTGTCAATGTTGCTTTCGTATTACCTTACCTGGCTGATGATAGCTGCGCCATATTGTGTTAATTTGGTGTTGGCTGGTATGGTCTGGTTGCCCAAACGTTCGTTGTGTCAATGTTGCCTTCCTATTATCTGACTTGGCTAATGATAGCAATGCTAGTGTGTTAATTTGGTGCAGGCTGCTGAAGATAAAAAGACAAACTCTAAAAACAGCAAGGCAACCCCATTCTTTCTTTCCAATAAATCTAGGCCAGGTAATATGGCAATAACTCTTGATTAATCTGTTCAGTTCCCCTCCTAATTTATGTTATGATGCAATGGTCGAGCCACTCTCCACTATCAATAATACAAGCCTGCCAAAATTGCCATCTGAATCTGTTCAGTTTCCTTTGTCTTGAATGCAACAGAAAAAATGTATGTTTGTGAACCAATTACTGGATGAAGCAATGATGGAAAGGGTGGAGGAATCAAAGGTGCACATTCGTGCGCAACAACAACTGATCAATGTTTTCAGAGACAGTGTAGCAAAGCAGGAAGAACTTGCCCACATGCTTATGGGCGTCATCCGCGCTGAGGTTGCAGATTTTGACGTTGTAGATCGTCAGGTTCTGTTAATTTATTTGCACTGGCATCAATCTTTGATTGCCCAGTGGATGTAATTTCCTGTAATATATGCTGGATGTGCAACATTTTTCCCTGTATGCCCTACCTTTGCTTAGCGTACCTCGCATTCTAGCTAACTGGTCGCTAGGAAGCTAAAAGAGCAGTGAAATTATTAGTTAGCATGAACAATCGTGGGCCCTATATGAAGGAAGCAGCCCACTGGCCTTAATGAGCTTCCCTAATGGGCTCGCAGAGGCCAAAATTCTCATAGGCCTTTTATTAATCAGTTTTGGTCCTGCATAATTGCTCGTCGTAATGGGCTAAAATTATCTAATTGGGCCTACAAACATGTCCAAACTTTAGTGGGCCCATTAAGTTAATGGGTCGTTACCAGGATGAAAGTTAATGGTCGGCCCTGTTACCTCCCGGGTCGTTAACAGGCTGACATCGAAGCGGGCAACAGGTAGGCCCATTTGATTTCACGGGCCGTTAACAGGCTGATACTAATTGTTGGGAATCGTAGCATAATTTAAAATTTTCCTAAGCTCACCAAGATGCATCTATGGAGTGTACTAGCAACGAGGGGAAGGGAGTGCATCTACATACCCTTGTAGATCGCGAGCGGAAGCGTTCCAATGAACGTGGATGACGGAGTCGTACTCGCCGTGATCCAAATCACCGATGACCGAGTGCCGAACGGACGGCACCTCCGCGTTCAACACACGTACGGTGCAGCGACGTCTCCTCCTTCTTGATCCAGCAAGGGGGAAGGAGAGGTTGATGGAGATCCAACAGCACGATGGCGTGGTGGTGGATGTAGCGGGTCTCCAGCAGGGCTTCGCCGAGCTTCTGCGAGAGAGAGAGAGAGGTGTTGCAGGGGAGGAGGGAGGCGCCCAAGGCTGTAGGTTGCTGCCCTCCCTCCCCCCCTTTATATAGGCCCCCCTGGGGGGGCGCCGGCCTAGAGAGATGGGATCTCCAAGGGGGGGCGGCGGCCAAGGGGGGGAAAGGGTTGCCTTGCCCCCCAAGGCAAGGGGGAAGCTCCCCCCTTAGGGTTCCCAACCCTAGGCGCATGGGGGGAGGCCCAAGGGGGGCGCCCCAGCCCACTAAGGGCTGGTTCCCTTCCACATTCAGCCCACGGGGCCCTCCGGGATAGGTGGCCCCACCCGGTGGACCCCTGGGACCCTTCCGGTGGTCCCGGTACAATACCGGTAACCCCCGAAACTTTCCCGGTGGCCGAAACTTGACTTCCTATATATAATTCTTCACCTCCGGACCATTCCGGAACCTCTCGTGACGTCCGGGATCTCATCCGGGACTCCGAACAACTTTCGGGTTTCCGCATACATATATCTCTACAACCCTAGCGTCACCGGACCTTAAGTGTGTAGACCCTACGGGTTCGGGAGACATGCAGACATGACCGAGACGCCTCTCCGGTCAATAACCAATAGCGGGATCTGGATACCCATGTTGGCTCCCACATGTTCCACGATGATCTCATCGGATGAACCACGGTGTCGAGGATTCAATCAATCCGTATGCAATTCCCTTTGTCAATCGGTATGTTACTTGCCCGAGATTCGATCGTCGGTATCCCAATACCTTGTTCAATCTCGTTACCGGCAAGTCTCTTTACTCGTACCGCAATGCATGATCCCGTGACTAACGCCTTAGTCACATTGAGCTCATTATGATGATGCATTACCGAGTGGGCCCAGAGATACCTCTCCGTCACACGGAGTGACAAATCCCAGTCTCGATCCGTGCCAACCCAACAGACACTTTCGGAGATACCCGTAATGCACCTTTATAGTCACCCAGTTACGTTGTGACGTTTGGCACACCCAAAGCACTCCTACGGTATCCGGGAGTTGCACGATCTCATGGTCTAAGGAAAAGATACTTGACATTGGAAAAGCTCTAGCAAACGAAACTACACGATCTTTTATGCTATGCTTAGGATTGGGTCTTGTCCATCACATCATTCTCCTAATGATGTGATCCCGTTATCAATGACATCCAATGTCCATAGTCAGGAAACCATGACTATCTGTTGATCAACGAGCTAGTCAACTAGAGGCTTACTAGGGACACTTTGTGGTCTATGTATTCACACATGTATTACGATTTCCGGACAATACAATTATAGCATGAACAATAGACAATTACCATGAACAAAGAAATATAATAATAACCATTTATTATTGCCTCTAGGGCATATTTCCAACAGTCTCCCACTTGCACTAGAGTCAATAATCTAGTTACATTGTGATGAATCGAACACCCATTGCGTCCTGGTGTTGATCATGTTTTGCCCTAGGGAGAGGTTTAGTCAACGGATCTGCTACATTCAGGTCCGTGTGTACTTTACAAATATCTATGTCTCCATTTTGAACACTTTCACGAATGGAGTTGAAGCGACGCTTGATATGCCTGGTCTTCCTGTGAAACCTGGGCTCCTTCGCAAGGGAAATAGCTCCAGTGTTGTCACAGAAGAGAGTCATTGGGCCCGACGCATTGGGAATCACCCCTAGGTCGGTAATGAACTCCTTCATCCAGACTGCTTCCTGTGCTGCCTCCGAGGCTGCCATGTACTCCGCTTCACATGTAGATCCCGCCACGACGCTTTGCTTGCAACTGCACCAGCTTACTGCTCCTCCATTCAAAATATACACGTATCCGGTTTGTGACTTCGAGTCATCCAGATCTGTGTCGAAGCTAGCGTCGACGTAACCCTTTACGACGAGCTCTTCGTCACCTCCATAAACGAGAAACATATCCTTAGTCCTCTTCAGGTACTTCAGGATATTCTTGACCGCTGTCCAGTGTTCCTTGCCGGGATTACTTTGGTACCTTCCTACCAAACTTACGGCAAGGTTTACATCAGGTCTGGTACACAGCATGGCATACATAATAGACCCTATGGCCGAGGCATAGGGGATGACACTCATCTCTTCTATATCTTCTGCCGTGGTCGGGCATTGAGCCGTGCTCAATTGCACACCTTGCAATACAGGCAAGAACCCCTTCTTGGACTGATCCATACTGAACTTCTTCAATATCTTGTCAAGGTATGTACTCTGTGAAAGACCAATGAGGCGTCTTGATCTATCTCTATAGATCTTGATGCCTAATATATAAGCAGCTTCTCCAAGGTCCTTCATTGAAAAACACTTATTCAAATAGGCCTTTATACTTTCCAAGAATTCTATATCATTTCCCATCAATAGTATGTCATCCACATATAATATGAGAAATGCTACAGAGCTCCCACTCACTTTCTTGTAAACACAGGCTTCTCCATAAGTCTGTGTAAACCCAAACGCTTTGATCATCTCATCAAAGCGAATGTTCCAACTCCGAGATGCTTGCACCAGCCCATAGATTGAGCGCTGGAGCTTGCATACTTTGTTAGCATTCTTAGGATCGACAAAACCTTCCGGCTGCATCATATACAACTCTTCCTTAAGGAAGCCGTTAAGGAATGCCGTTTTGACGTCCATCTGCCATATCTCATAATCATAGTATGCGGCAATTGCTAACATGATTCGGACGGACTTCAGCTTCGCTACGGGTGAGAAAGTCTCATCGTAGTCAACCCCTTGAACTTGTCGATAACCCTTAGCGACAAGTCGAGCTTTGTAGATGGTCACATTACCATCCGCGTCCGTCTTCTTCTTAAAGATCCATTTGTTTTCTATGGCTCGCCGCTCATCGGGCAAGTCAGTCAAAGTCCATACTTTGTTTTCATACATGGATTCTATCTCGGATTTCATGGCTTCTAGCCATTTGTCGGAATCCGGGCCCGCCATCGCTTCTTCATAGTTCGAAGGTTCACCGTTGTCTAACAACATGATTTCCAGGACAGGGTTGCCGTACCACTCTGGTGCGGAACGTGTCCTTGTGGACCTACGAAGTTCAGTAACTTGATCCGAAGCTTCATGATCATCATCATTAACTTCCTCCCCAGTCGGTGTAGGCACCACAGGAACATTTTCCCGCGCTGCGCTACTTTCCGGTTCGGAAGGGGTGACTATCACCTCATCAAGTTCCACTTTCCTCCCACTCAATTCTTTCGAGAGAAACTCCTTCTCCAGAAAGGACCCGTTCTTGGCAACGAAGATCTTGCCTTCGGATCTGAGGTAGAAGGTATACCCAATAGTTTCCTTAGGGTATCCTATGAAGACGCATTTTTCCGATTTGGGTTCGAGCTTTTCAGGTTGAAGTTTCTTGACATAAGCATCGCATCCCCAAACTTTTAGAAACGACAGCTTAGGTTTCTTCCCAAACCATAATTCATACGGTGTCGTCTCAACGGATTTCGACGGAGCCCTATTTAAAGTGAATGCGGCAGTCTCTAAAGCATAACCCCAAAATGAGAGCGGTAAATCGGTAAGAGACATCATAGATCGCACCATATCCAATAGAGTGCGATTACGACGTTCGGACACACCATTTCTCTGAGGTGTTCCAGGCGGCGTGAGTTGTGAAACTATTCCACATTTCCTTAAGTGTGCACCAAACTCGTGACTTAAATATTCTCCACCACGATCTGATCGTAGGAATTTTATTCTCCTGTCACGTTGATTCTCAACCTCACTCTGAAATTCCTTGAACTTTTCAAAGGTTTCAGACTTGTGTTTCATCAGGTAGACATACCCATATCTACTTAAATCATCAGTGAGAGTGAGAACATAACGATATCCTCCGCGAGCCTCAACACTCATTGGACCACACACATCGGTATGTATGATTTCCAATAAGTTGGTTGCTCGCTCCATTGTTCCGGAGAACGGAGTCTTGGTCATCTTACCCATGAGGCATGGTTCGCACGTGTCAAATGATTCGTAATCAAGAGACTCCAAAAGTCCATCTGCATGGAGCTTCTTCATGCGCTTGACACCAATGTGACCAAGGCGGCAGTGCCACAAGTATGTGGGACTATCGTTATCAACTTTACATCTTTTGGTATTCACACTATGAACATGTGTAACATCACGTTCGAGATTCATCAAAAATAAACCATTGACCAGCGGGGCATGACCATAAAACATATCTCTCAAATAAATAGAACAACCATTATTCTCGGATTTAAATGAGTAGCCATCTCGAATTAAACGAGATCCAGATACAATGTTCATGCTCAAAGCTGGCACTAAATAACAATTATTGAGGTTTAAAACTAATCCCGTGGGTAGATGCAGAGGTAGCGTGCCGACGGCGATCACATCGACCTTGGAACCATTCCCGACGCGCATCGTCACCTCGTCCTTTGCCAGTCTCCGTTTATTCCGTAGTTCCTGCTTTGAGTTACAAATATGAGCAACCGCACCGGTATCAAATACCCAGGAGCTACTACGAGTACTGGTAAGGTACACATCAATTACTTGTATATCACATATACCTTGGGTGTTGCCGGCCTTCTTCTTGTCCGCTAAATATTTGGGGCAGTTCCGCTTCCAGTGACCACTTCCCTTGCAATAAAAGCACTCAGTCCCGGGCTTGGGTCCATTCTTTGACTTCTTCCCAGTAACTGGTTTACCGGGCGCGGCAACTCCCTTGCCGTCCTTCTTGAAGTTCTTCTTACCCTTGCCCTTCTTGAACTTGGTGGTTTTATTCACCATCAACACTTGATGTTCTTTTCTGATCTCCCCTTCCGCTGATTTCAGCATTGAATATACCTCGGGAATGGTCTTTTCCATCCCCTGCATATTGTAGTTCATCACAAAGCTCTTGTAGCTTGGTGGAAGCGACTGGAGGATTCTGTCAATGACCGCGTCATCCGGGAGATTAACTCCCAGCTGAGACAAGCGGTTGTGCAACCCAGACATTCTGAGTATGTGCTCACTAACAGAACTGTTCTCCTCCATTTTACAGCTGAAGAACTTGTCGGAGACATCATATCTCTCGACCCGGGCATGAGCTTGAAAAACCAGTTTCAGCTCCTCGAACATCTCATATGCTCCATGTTTCTCAAAACGCTTTTGGAGACCCGGTTCTAAGCTGTAAAGCATGCCGCACTGAACGAGGGAGTAATCATCAGCACGTGATTGCCAAGCGTTCATAACGTCTTGGTTCTGTGGGATTGGTGCATCACCTAGCGGTGCTTCTAAGACATAATCTTTCTTGGCTACTATGAGGATGAGCCTCAGGTTCCGGACCCAGTCCGTATAGTTGCTGCCATCATCTTTCAGCTTGGTTTTCTCTAGGAACGCGTTGAAATTGAGGACAACGTTGGCCATTTGATCTACAAGACATAGTGTAAAGATTTTAGACTAAGTTCATGATAATTGAGTTCATCTAATCAAATTATTTAATGAACTCCCACTCAGATAGACATCCCTCTAGTCATCTAAGTGAAACATGATCCGAGTTTAACTAGGCCGTGTCCGATCATCACGTGAGACGGACTAGTCAAGATCGGTGAACATCTCCATGTTGATCGTATCTTCTATACGACTCATGCTCGACCTTTCGGTCCTCCGTGTTCCGAGGCCATGTCTGTACATGCTAGGCTCGTCAAGTCAACCTAAGTGTATTGCGTGTGTTCCGAGGCCATGTCTGTACATGCTAGGCTCGTCAACACCCGTTGTATTCGAACGTTAGAATCTATCACACCCGATCATCACGTGGTGCTTCGAAACAACGAACCTTCGCAACGGTGCACAGTTAGGGTGAACACTTTCTTGAAATTATTATAAGGGATCATCTTACTTACTACCGTCGTTCTAAGCAAATAAGATGCAAAAACATGATAAACATCACATGCAATCAAATAGTGACATGATATGGCCAATATCATCATGCTCCTTTGATCTCCATCTTCGGGGCACCATGATCATCTTCGTCACCGGCATGACACCATGATCTCCATCATCATGATCTCCATCATTGTGTCTTCATGAAGTCGTCACGCCAACGATTACTTCTACTTCTATGGCTAACGCGTTTAGCAACAAAGTAAAGTAATTTACATGGCGTTATTCAATGACACGCAGGTCATGCAAAATAATAAAGACAACTCCTATGGCTCCTGCCGGTTGTCATACTCATCGACATGCAAGTCGTGATTCCTATTACAAGAATATGATCAATCTCATACATCACATATATCATTCATCACATCTTCTGGCCATATCACATCACATAGCACTTGCTGCAAAAACAAGTTAGACGTCCTCTAATTGTTGTTGCAAGTTTTTACGTGGTTTGTAGGTTTCTAGCAAGAACGTTTCTTACCTACGTATGACCACAACGTGATTTGCCAATTTCTATTTACCCTTCATAAGGACCCTTTTCATCGAATCCGTTCCGACTAAAGTAGGAGAGACAGACACCCGCTAGCCACCTTATGCAACTAGTGCATGTCAGTCGGTGGAACCTGTCTCACGTAAGTGTACGTGTAAGGTCGGTCCGGGCCGCTTCATCCTACAATACCGCCGAAACAAGAAAAGACTAGTAGCGGCAAGAAGAATTGGCAAACTCAACGCCCACAACTGCTTTGTGTTCTACTCGTGCATAGTAACTACGCATAGCATAATTTAAAATTTTCCTACGCTCACCAAGATGCATCTATGGAGTGTACTAGCAGCGAGGGGAAGGGAGTGCATCTACATACCCTTGTAGATCGCGAGCGGAAGCGTTCCAATGAACGTGGATGACGGAGTCATACTCGCCGTGATCCAAATCACCGATGACCGAGTGCCGAACGGACGGCACCTCCGCGTTCAACACACGTACGGTGCAGCGACGTCTCCTCCTTCTTGATCCAGCAAGGGGGAAGGAGAGGTTGACGGAGATCCAATAGCACGACGGCGTGGTGGTGGATGTAGCGGGACTCCAGCAAGGCTTCGCCGAGCTTCTGCGAGAGAGAGAGAGGTGTTGCAGGGGAGGAGGGAGGCGCCCAAGGCTGTAGATTGCTGCCCTCCCTCCCCCCCCTTTATATAGCCCCCCCTGGGGGGCGCCGGCCCATAGAGATGGGATCTCCAAGGGGGGACGGCGGCCAAGGGGGGAAAGGGTTGCCTTGCCCCCCAAGGCAAAGGGGAAGCTCCCCCCCTAGGGTTCCCAACCCTAGGCGCATGGGGGGGAGGCCCAAGGGGGGCGCCCCAGCCCACTAAGGGCTGGTTCCCTTCCACTTTCAGCCAACGGGGCCCTCCGGGATAGGTGGCCCCACCCGGTGGACCCCCGGGACCCTTCCGGTGGTCCCGGTACAATACCGGTAACCCCCGAAACTTTCCCGATGGCCGAAACTTGACTTCCTATATATAATTCTTCACCTCCGGACCATTCCGGAACCTCTCGTGACGTCCGGGATCTCATCCGGGACTCCGAACAACTTTCGGGTTTCCGCATACATATATCTCTACAACCCTAGCGTCACCGGACCTTAAGTGTGTAGACCCTACGGGTTCGGGAGACATGCAGACATGACCGAGACGCCTCTCCGGTCAATAACCAACAGCGGGATCTGGATACCCATGTTGGCTCCCACATGTTCCACGATGATCTCATCGGATGAACCACGGTGTCGAGGATTCAATCAATCCGTATGCAATTCCCTTTGTCAATCGGTATGTTACTTGCCCGAGATTCGATCGTCGGTATCCCAATACCTTGTTCAATCTCGTTACCGGCAAGTCTCTTTACTCGTACCGCAATGCATGATCCCGTGACTAACGCCTTAGTCACATTGAGCTCATTATGATGATGCATTACCGAGTGGGCCCAGAGATACCTCTCCGTCACACGGAGTGACAAATCCCAGTCTCGATCCGTGCCAACCCAACAGACACTTTCGGAGATACCCGTAGTGCACCTTTATAGTCACCCAGTTACGTTGTGACGTTTGGCACACCCAAAGCACTCCTACGGTATCCGGGAGTTGCACGATCTCATGGTCTAAGGAAAAGATACTTGACATTGGAAAAGCTCTAGCAAACGAAACTACACGATCTTTTATGCTATGCTTAGGATTGGGTCCTGTCCATCACATCATTCTCCTAATGATGTGATCCCGTTATCAATGACATCCAATGTCCATAGTCAGGAAACCATGACTATCTGTTGATCAACGAGCTAGTCAACTAGAGGCTTACTAGGGACACTTTGTGGTCTATGTATTCACACATGTATTACGATTTCCGGACAATACAATTATAGCATGAACAATAGACAATTACTATGAACAAAGAAATATAATAATAACCATTTATTATTGCCTCTAGGGCATATTTCCAACACTAATGTCGGGCTACATATGGCCCAACTATACCGTGGTCCTTTAGCAGGCCGAAAGAAACAGCGGGCTCGTACTAGACCATGAACAACATGGGCCGCTAAGAGGCCGAAAGTCAGGTCATACTGTATATGGCCCAACTGTGTTGTGGGACTTTAGCAGGCCGAAAGAGAAACAGGGCTGGTATTGGACCATGAAGAACATGGGCCATTAAAAGGCCAAAACTCAGGTCCGAGGGCAAATGTCCCAACTCATTTATGGGCCGCCAACAGGCTGAAAGACACACTAGGCCGGAAATTGGCCCAACACTTGATCATGCAAAGCAATATGACAATGATGGAGCGTGTCATAATAAATGGAACGGTGGAAAGTTGCATGGCAATATATCTCGGAATGGCTATGGAAATGCCATAATAGGTAGGTATGGTGGCTGTTTTGAGGAAGTATAAGGAGGCTTATGTGTGATAGAGCATATCATATCACGGGGTTTGGATGCACCGGCGAAGTTTGCACCAACTCTCAAGGTGAGAAAGGGCAATGCACGGTACCGTAGAGGCTAGCAAATTGCGGAAAGGTAAGAGTGCGTATAATCCATGGACTCACATTAGTCATAAAGAACTCATATACTTATTGCAATAGTTTATTAGCCCTCGAAGCAAAGTACTACTACGCATGCCCCTAGGGGGATAGATTGGTAGGAAAAGACCATAGCTCGTTCCCGACCGCCACTCATAAGGAAAGCAATCAAAGAACACACCATGCTTCAAATTTGTCACACAATGTTTACCATACGTGCATGCTACGGGACTTGCCAACCTTAACACAAGTATTTCTCAATTTCACAATTACCCAACTAGCATGACTCTAACATTACCACCTTTATATCTCAAAACCATTATCAAGTATCAAATTTATCATAGTATTTAATGCACTCTATATGAAAGTTTTTATTATACCTATCTTGGATGCCTATCATATTAGGACTAATTTTGTAGCCAAAGAAAACTACCATGTTGTTCTAAAAGACACTCAAAATAATATAAGTGAAGCATGAGAGACCAATAATTTCTACAAAATGAAACCACCACCGTTCTCTAAAAAGGTATAAGTGAAGCACTAGAGCAATATTATCCAGCTCAAAAGATATAAGGGAAGAACATAGAGTATTCTAATAATTCCGATTCATGTGTGTCTCTCCCAAAAGGTGGTACAGCAAGGATGATTGTGATAAACTAAAAAGCAAAGACTCAAATAATACAAGACGCTCCAAGCAAAACACATATCATGTGGTGAATAAAAATATAGCACCGAGTAAAGTTACCGATAGACGAAGACGAAAGAGGGGATGCCTTCCGGGGCATCCCCAAGCTTAGGATTTTGGTTGTCCTTGAATTTTACCTTGGGGTGCCTTGGCCATCCCAAAGCTTAGGCTCTTGCCACTCCTTGTTCCAAAATCCATCAAATCTTTACCCAAAAACTTGAAAACTTCACAACACAAAACTCAACAGAAAATCTCATGAGCTCCGTTAGCAAAATAAAACAAACCACCACTTTAAGGTACTGCAATTAACTCATTCATTATTTATATTGGTGTTAAACCTACTGTATTCCAACTTCTCTATGGTTCATACCCCCCGATACTAGCCATAGATTCATTAAAATAAGCAAACAACACACGAAAAACAGAATCTGTCAAAAACAGAACAGTCTGTGTAATCTGTATCAAACGCAAACGTCTGTAACTCAGAAAAATCTGCCAAAATAGGAAGACCTAGATAATTTGATTATTGATCTACTGCAATTGGAATCAGTATTTTATCGCTTGATGGTGATTTTTAACAATTGTTTTATTGAGCAGAAATTTTCTGTCTTTTTCAGCAAGATCAAATAATTATCATCCAAGAAGATCCTATAGGTCTTACTTGGCACAAACACTAGTTAAAACATAAAACCACATATAACCAGAGGCAAGATGAATTATTTATTACTAAACAGGAACAAAAATAAAATTGGGTTGCCTCCCAACTAGCGCTATCGTTTAACGCCCCTAGTTAGGCACTGATAATTTTAATGATGCTCACATGAAAGACAAGAATTGAAGCACAAAGAGAGCATCATAAAACATGTGATAAACACATCTAAGTCTAACATACTTCCTATGCATAGGCATTTTATAAGCAAACAAATTATCATAGGAAGCAAAAAATAGCATATGCAAGGAAGAAGAAAGAGATGATAGCAATCTCAACATGACGAGAGGTAATTTAGTAAGATAAAAATTTCTACAACCATATTTTCCTCTCTCATAATAATTAGGTGAGGATCATAGGCAAATTCAACAAAATAGCTATCACATAACATATTCTCAACACGATCCACATGCATGCAACGTTGACACTCTTCCAAAATAGTGGGATTATCATTAACTAAAGTCATGACCTCTCCAAACCCACTTTTATCAAAAATACCATAAGATTGAACATTCTCCAAATATGTGGGATCTAAAGTTGACACTGTTCCAAACCCACTTTCAATATTATTGCAAACACAAATATCTATCTCATATTCATCATGGGGCTTAAATGAATTTTCAAGATCATAAAAAGAATCACCCCAATCATGATCATTGCAACAAATAGTAGACATAGAAAAACTAGCCTCCCCAAGCTTAGGGTTTTACATATTATTAACACAATTGGCTTTATGATAATTTATAATAACATCATTGCAGTCATGCTTTTCATCGAAGGAACTACCAAGTATGGGTGCAATAGCAACGATCTCATGTTTAACATAAGGAACTATAGCAAATTCATCTTCATAAATATTGGCATCATGGCCACAAGAATAGCAAGCATCATGTTCATCAAGGGATATTTCAATCAAATCATCGGAATCATCATTATTTTCATCCAAAGCAACGGTCATTCTCTCAATAAATTCTTTGACATAGACATTATGAGCATAGTTTTCATAGCAATATTTAAGTATGTCAAAATTCTCAGATTCGTAGAGAGTAATATCATACTTCTTAATCAAAGAAGCAACTTCATAAGCACCCTTAAAAGAAACAAATTCTTCAATTTGTTCGATATCATAGTAACTATAAGCACCCTTTGCATAAGAAGATAAGATTTCATTTTCATTAAACTCACATAGGTAGGGAAGGTGTTTTTTAGGGTTCTTAGAGCAACAAGTAAAATCATAAATCTCACAAAGATTCCAAGCATAACACATCAATCAGTTTATTTGATCCCATAAGAGTCTCCCTTTTCCAGACAAACGGTGAGCACAAAATGAGCATGATCATCTAAAGATTTCCCATCAACTAGGCTAGTTGGGGTTTCAGCACGAGCGCATAAGGATCGAAGATGATCCAAGTAGAACACTTTAAGTGGATCCATATCAATAAATTTTAAGCAAACAAAGATGCAAGCAAATAGAAGGCACGTGGAAACACAAACAGAAAGACATACGGGAAGAAGGCGAAGAAAAGGCAACGGTGAAGTCGGGGAGAAGAAAACAAGAGGAAAATGGCAAATAATGTAATGCGAGGGATAAGAGTTTGTGATGGGTACTTGGTATGTCTTGACTTGTTCATAGATCTCCCCGACAACGGCGCCAAAAATCCTTCTTGCTACCTCTTGAGCATGCGTTGGTTTTCCCTTGAAGAGGAAGTGGTGATGCAGCAAAGTAGCGTAAGTATTTCCCTCAGGCTTTGAGAACCAAGGTATCAATCCAGTAGGTGACTACACGCAAATCCCTAGTACCTGCACAAACAATTAAGAACCTTGCAACCAACGCGATAAAGGGGTTGGCAATCCCTTCACGGCCACTTGCAAAAGTGATATCTGATAATGATAATAAGATAAATATTTTTGGTATTTTTGTTGTATAGATTGAAAAGTAAAGATTTCAAAATAAACGGCGACAAAAATAGCTAGTTGACAGGAGATTAATATGATGGAAAATAGACCCGGGGGCCATAGGTTTCACTAGTGGCTTCTCTAAAGATAGCAAATTCTACGATGGGTGAACAAATTACTGTCGAGCAATTTATAGAAAAGCGCATAGTTATGAGAATATCTAGGCATGATCATGTATATAGGCATCACGTCCATGACAAGTAGACCGAAACGATTCTGCATCTACTACTATTACTCCACACATCGACCGCTATCCAGCATGCATCTAGAGTATTAAGTTCATAAGAACAGAATAACGCATTAGGCAGGATGACATGATGTAGAGGGATAAACTCAAGGAATATGATATAAACCCCATCTTTTTATCCTCGATGGCAACAATACAATATATACGTGCCTTGCTGCCCCTGTTGTCACTGGGAAAGGACACCGCAAGATTGAACCCAAAGCTAAGCATTTCTCCCATTGCAAGAAAGATCAATCTAGTAGGCTAAACTAAACCGTAATTCGAAGAGACTTGCAAAGATATCAAATCATGCATATAAGAATTCAGGGAAGAATCAAATATTGTTCATAGATAATTTTGATCATAAACCCACAATTCATCGGATCTCGACAAACACACTGCAAAAAGTATTACATCGAATAGATCTCCAAGAAGATCGAGGAGAACTTTGTATTGAGATCCAAAGAGAGAGAAGAAGCCATCTAGCTAATAACTATGGACCCGAAGGTCTATGGTAAACTACTCACACATCATCGGAGAGGCCATGGTGTTGATATAGAGGCCCTCTGTGATGATTCCCCCACCGGCGGAGCGCTGGAAAATGCCCCAAGATGGGATCTCACGGGTACAGAAGGTTGCGGCGGTGGAAAAAGTGTTTCGTGGCTCCCCTGGATGTTTTCAAGGTATAAGAAAGTAGGTCGGTGGAGCTACGAGGGGCTCACGAGGGTGGGGGCGCGCCTACCCCCCTGGGCGCGCCTCCCTGCCTCGTGGCTGCCTCGTCGCTTCCTTGACGTCCACTCCAGGTCTCCTGGATTGTGTTTGTTCCAAAAACGATCCTCGCGAAGGTTTCATTCCGTTTGGATTCCATTTGATATTCATTTTCTGCGAAACACTGAAATAGGCAAAAAAAATAGCAATTTGCACTGGGCCTTCGGTTAATAGGTTAGTCCCAAAAATAATATAAAAAGGTATATTAAAGTCCATTAAACATCCAAAACAGATAATATAATAGCATGGAACAATCAAAAATTATAGATACGTTGGAGACGTATGAACCCCATAATCCAGGACTTCCTCACCCATATCTTTTGCCGGGGGTGCCCGGAACCCCTTCCGTTGACCCGATAAGTACCTGGTACCCCGCGAAACACTTCCTTGTCCGGATACCCTCGTCCTATATATCAATCTTTACCTCTCGACCATTTTGAGACTCCTCATCATGTCCGTGATCTCATCCGGGACTCGGAACAACATTCGGTCACCAAATCACAAAACTCATATAATACACTATTGTCATCGAACGTTAAGCGTGTGCGGACACTACAGGTTTGAGAACTATGTATACATGACCGAGACACCTCTCCGGTCAATAAACAATAGCGGAACTTGGATGCCCTTTTTGGCTCCTACATATTCTACGAAGATCTTTATCGGTCGAACCGTTATGACAACATAAATAATTCCCTTTGTCCATCGGTATGTTACTTGCCCGAGATTCGATCGTGTAACAGCCTGATTTTTGGCCCTTTCTTTTTCTTTTGTTTTTCTGAGGTTTTTGCCTGAGATTTCCTTTTTCCGTGGCTATGTGGTCTGGAAACTGAAGAAGATGCCCTCTTCTTTGCTTCTAGAGTGGCTTGTCATACCCAAATCCTTCCCTAGACCCTGTCATTTTCATCCTAGCCCAAATCCCAATATTCTTTTTATTGGGAATATTCCTTTTCTATTAAAGGAATAACTCAAATTGCCCTAGGTTGTGAAGCAACCTTTATTTCCATCACTCCTAAAATTCCCAAATAATTCTCATAAATTGTTTGGGTCATTTCTTTATCAAATATGGAAAATATTTCATTTGTCATGTTTATCATCATGCTCAAATAATTCATTTCCTATTCTGCCCTAAATGGCACATTGTGAAGCAAGTGCTATTTTCATTATCCCAATTGACCTCAAACTCGTTGGACACCTTTTCCTGTCCATACCATTGCCACATGCCAAAATGCAACCTCATTTGCCTAATAATTATTTAATTATGATTTTCCAAAGTTTCTATCCAGAAAGTAGCTTTGTGAAGGAGGTGCAAGCTAGGCATATCCAAATGAGTTGCCATTTTGCATGATCCCTCATATAATCATATCATAGCCCTCCACCAAAGTAGAGCTCATTTCATGCCTCCATGTGAGCTCATCTTCAATTCTTTGATTATGTCCAAAATTTTAGTTTGTGAAGCAAGCATATTTTATCTTGCTCCATTATGGCTGTCAATTTTTCTAGGCCTTCTATTATCCATATAACCTACCTCCACCAATTTTGGGCATGTTTCATCAAGCCATTTTTCCTCTAGAATTTTTGCAAGTTTCTCTCCTGAGGAGATGTTTGTGAAGCAAGTACCAGTTTGGCTTGGCCAATTTGTATGAGACTTTTTGAGCATCTTCATAGGACCAAATGACTCTGCCTTGCCCAATTTGAGATCAAGTTGATGCTTCATCAGAGTGCATCATCCTAATCTAGTTTCTGGACCAGTTTATGTGGTTGTTAAGCAACTACATTAAATCTTGATCCTAATCCTTCCCAAGTTACCAGGGTGAAAGTCCTTCTTACCCTAAACCTACCAGACAACTCCATTGCTTCCAATCCCTTTCCTGTTGCTCAGCAGTTCTCACCCAAGTTTACTGCAGTAAAATTCAGAGGATGATTACCTATTAACCATAGCAGTTTTCATCGTTCTACCACCTCAGTTGTAACCTCCCCTGGAAGGACTTACCACTAGACAACACGCTCCAGCTCATCTCCCCCGCTACATGCCAGTGCACGCGGTGACCACGACAATGGCGTGCCTGTGCACCCGCTCTGTGTGCAGTGGCCGCGTCCAGTGGCTGTTTGTGCTGGACCCCCTCCTCCTCTTGTCGCCTTCGTGCGCGTGAGCGTGTCCAGCAGCTGGCCCGCGTCATCGCCGTTCCCCTGGACCCCTCTCCCCTCCGTCTGTTTCCTCACCGATGCCCACCGACGCTCGCCGCCGAACGCCCACGGGAGCACAGTGCCCCGACATGTTTTAATGGTGCTCAGCTTCTTCCTCTGCTCTCCGGCGTCGTCTACTCCTCCGTGAGCTCTGAATCACTTCCCCGTCGCCTTCCCCGAGCTCATGCGCGTGCACACGCGTCTGCGGCAATGCCAGCGCGACACCTCGTCCCGCGGCTATATAAGCCAACCCAGAGCTCCCTCGACCGCACCAGCAGCCTCACTCCTCTCCCCTAGTTCCCCCGAGCCCCTTCCCCGAGCACGAGAACCCCTCCTCGACCTCCATTGCCACTATGGCCGCCGTTCGGCTCCGCTCAAATTCGAGCTGGGCAGTGCCCCTCCCCCTCTCTTTCCACCACCAGTAGACTCCTCCACCTAGACTTCGCCCCCGTGCTCTCCCTCCCCTCCGGTGGCCTTCTACCATGAACTCGCCGCCGACCGAAGATCGCCGTCCGCCGCGGCTGGCCTCTCGCTCAGCCAAGCCCTTCCCCGCGGCTGCATCTTGCCTGGATGGATCCGCCTCGTCGCGCTGATCATGTCGGTAGGTCGCACGCCGCGAGAGGTGGCCGGAGTCGCCGGCAATCCGCGTTTGGCCGCCGGTCTCGTCTCTGCATCGCAGGCGAGCAGGAGGAGGAAGAAGGAGCCAGGCCAGGAGGGCCCCATCTCCACGCGGCCCCACCTGTCGGCGGGCAGGCGTTGACCCTGCCTGCCTAGCTGGATAAGTGACGAGCTCCATAGCCCGTGGGACCCGCACGTCAGCGACCACGCGCCCGGTCCTGCCTCTGCCTAGTCAGATAAGTGGAGACGTATTAAGCAGAATACGTTTTCTCTTTCTGAAAGCGTATTTCCATTCTTCTTCAGCCCGGAATGCGTTTTGAGTTCAGTGAAAAGCGTATTTCGCTGATTGCGCTTTCTGTTTTTCTGTCCAGGCCCTGTTTGAAAATATTTTCATTACAGATGGGTCCATGGCAGAAAACCCTTCATATCTTTTTACTCCCAACTCCAAATCAGATGATTCCAAAGCCCACGTCTTCGTTTCGTTGAGCCCGTTCTGTTGGTTCCATGTTCACTATGGTTTGACACTGTGAAAATGACCTTTTTGCCCTTGCACGTAAACAGCCCCTCCGAGAGAGAACTGTTTTCGGCAAATCTTTTCGCGGCTTCACAGCACTTCTCCCCGTGCCTTCTTCACCCCCAGGCAAGCCACAATACCCACTTGCATGATAGTCATGCAATAGCCATGGTTTTCAACTTGAACTTATTAAATGATTGCTTGTTTAAAATATGGTTATCGTTGTTTCGGTAATGCTTTTGGGTTAGTGCTTACTGGTTTGCTTTGTTGTTATGCACCTGGTTATCATGCCCTGCTAGTTGCTAGTATTACTTTCATATTGCCATGCTTGATAGTACATGTTGGGTTGGTCATGTCTTCGGTGCATGACTAACGTCGGTTACCGAGTACTGTTAATATGCATTGTTCCTTTGCTGTTAGTTGGTTAAGTGTTACTCGTTAATGTTATTGATGAGTTCTCGCATAGTATTTATGGTTGATGCTAGTGGTCATGTTATACTATGAGTAGTGTTGCACTGGTAATATTCATGCTCATCATTATGCCATGTTCAGCTGGATATGATTCATTGTTGATATGGTGGATAGTTATGTTGTACTCTCATGCTTAGGTTGATATCATGCTCATGCATTGTCCTTGCATCATGTTATTTTATCATGGCTCAGCATATTGCATTCAAGTTTAACCGGATTTAGTTGAACTTGAACAACTGTTGGCTGAGTCATGGGGCCACCATATCGAAACTGACCAGTGCAACCACGCTTACCTTTATGGGAAGGTCCTAACTGGGTCTATTGTCATGCCTCTCGCCGGTGCCTCCAACGAGGGAAGGTTATGGGCGCGCGCTACCCTGATCAGGTAGGCGGACATAACCTTGTGTGCCCGTTGTTGTTATTATGGATCCGGTCCCCGTGAGGGACGTTTTGGCCACGACGGTGGTCGTTGTGTCTTTGGTAGACACGGGGCCACCCAGGACTAGCCCAGTGGGGAGTGAGTCGGAGTGGCCGGGAGGGTGTCATGGCAGTAGATCGGTTTTGTCGGAACGCCATGTCCGCATGTATGGGAGTGCGAGACCATGGATTCCGCGGTGTGGATACAGTGTGCTAACCTCTGCAGAGTGTATATTAAATCTATCGATAGCCGTGCCCGCGGATAAGGGCCCAGTTCGTGTCAGTCACACCATGAGTCAACAGTATTAATAATAACTTGATTAATGACAACCCCGGTTCGATGATGAGATAAGTTGGTTGTGATCGCCGGAAAGATCACCGTTTGAGACCAAGTGTTGGTCATGGTTGTGATCGCCGGAATGATCACCGTGGTATCAAGGATACCGAGTTGTTGGATATTCGTGATGTTGTGCGAGAATCATGGGTAAAGATCAAGCTCCTTGTGGTCATTTAATGATTACTACGGTATTGTTTATACCAAGCTTGATTTGATCCTGAGATAATCGTGTGATGTCCGAGGTTGGTAAGTGATGCATGTGATGGTTACGTAGTAACCCGAGCAGAATAAATAGTGCATATAGTGTCATCATGTTGCATGCTAGTAGTGTCAGACCTATATGTTCATGCCATGCGCATGTTGTTCTACCTGTCATGTTGTTCATGCCATGTTATTCTGATGATCTCATGATAATCCCTGATTAACCTATAATTGCCATACTGTTGTTTGTCTTGAATGCGTCTGGTTATTGTGAGCTTGCAAGTACATTCAATGTACTGACCTGGCGTGTTATGCCAGTTTGCAGGTCGTGCCTGGATTGCTTGCTTGTTTGGTGTTGTTCCTGTGTTCACGAGATAGGATAAGCGTTCCAGCCAGAGTCCCTGCGGAGTGGAGTTCACCACCGTTGTCGTTGTTCCGCTGCTAGAAGTTTTTCCGCTGCTTCGAGTTTTCCTGCTGCTTGCATAGAGCAACTGAGGATGGTGTAGTGTCGTCGTGCCGATGTTATTCATTGTAATATCGGAGACCTTGTATTCATATTCGTGTAATAATAGTAAGCTGGTTTGTTCTACGCTAAGCAGTGCGTATTCCAGAAGACTTCTCCTCGATCTCTGGGCTGGAATACGGGGCGTTCCGGTTTTCTCTGAGCCGGGGTGCCACATTCGTCGGTATCTCTATACCTAGTTCAATCTTGTTACGGGCAAGTCTCTTTACTCCCTCCGTAATACATCACCTAGTGACTAACTCCTTAGTCGTTTTGCTTGCAAGCTTATGATGTGTATTACCGAGAGGGCCCAGAGATACCTCTCCGATACTCGGAGTGACAAATCCTAATCTTGGTCTATGCCAACCCAACAAACACGTTCGGAGATACCTGTTGAGCATCTTTATGATCACCCAGTTACGTCGTGACATTTGAAAGCACACAAGGTATTCCTCCGGTATCCGGGAGTTGCATAATCTCATAGTGGAAGGAATAAGTATTTGACATGAACAAAGCAATAACAATAAACTGAATGATCATTATGCTAAGCTAACGGGTGGGTCTTGTCCATCACACCATTCTCCTAATGATGTGATCTCATTATCAAATGACAATACACATGTCTATGGTTAGGAAACTTTAACCATCTTTGATCAACAAGCTAGTCTAGTAGAGGCTTACTAGGGACACTGTATTTGTTTATGTATTCACACATGTATATATGTTTCCGATGAATACAATTCTAGCATGAATAATAAAACTTTATCATGAATAAGGAAATATAAAATAACAACTTTATTATTGCCTCTAGGGCATATTTCCTTCAGTCTCCCACTTGGACTAGTCAATAATCTAGTTCACATCTTCATGTGATTAACACCCATAGTTCACATCGCCATGTGAACAATACCCAAAGAGTTTACTAGAGTCAATAATCTTGTTCACATCACTATGCGATTAACACCCAAAGATTACTAAGGTGTGATCATGTTTTGCTTGTGAGAGAGGTTTAGTGAATGGGTTTGCCACATTCAGATCCATATGTATTTTGCAAATTTCTATGTCTACAATGCTCTGCATGGAGCTACTCTAGCTAATTGCTCCAACTTTCAATACGTATCCAGATTGAGACTCGGAGTCATATGGATCGGTGTAAAAGCTTGCATCGACGTAACTCTTTACGACGAACTCTTTATCGCCTCCATAATCGAGAAATATTTCCTTAGTCCTCTAAGGATAACTTTGACTGTTGTCTAGTGATCTACTCCTGGATCACTATTGTACCCCCTTGACAAACTCATGGCAAGGCACTCAACAGGTCTAGTACATAGCATGGCATGCTTTATAGAACCTATGGCTGAGGCATAGGCAATGACTTTCATTCTCTCTCTATCTTCTGCCATGGTCGGGCTTTGAGTCTTACTCAACTTCATACCTTGCAACACAGGCAAGAACCCTTTCTTTGATTGATCCATTTTGAACTTCTTCAAAACTTCGTCAAGGTATGTGCTTTGTGAAAGTCTTATAAATGTCTTGATCTATCTCTATAGATCTTGATGCCCAATATGTAGGCAGCTTCACCGAGGTCTTTCTTTGAAAATTTCTTATTCAAGTATCCTTTTATGCTATCCAGAAAGTCTATATCATTTCCAATCAGCAATATGCCATCCACATATAATATCAGAAATGCTACAGAGCTCCCACTCACTTTCTTGTAAATACAAGCTTCATCGTAAGTCTGTATAAAACCATGTGCTTTGATCACCTCATCAAAGCGTATATTCCAACTCCGAGATGCTTGCACCAGTCCATAGATGGATCGCTGGATCTTGCACACTTTGTTAGCACCTTTAGGATCGACAAAACCTTCTGGTTGCATCATATACAACTCTTGTTTGAGATATCCATTCAGGAATGCAGTTTTGACATCCATTTGCCAGATTTCATAAAATGCGGCAATTGCTAACACGATTCGGACAGACTTAAGCATCACTACGGGTAAGAAAGTCGCATCATAGTCAACCCATTGAACTTGTCGAAAACCTTTTGCGACAAGTAGAGCTTTTTAGACAGTAACATTACCATCAGCGTCCGTCTTCTTCTTAAAGATCAATTTATTCTCTATGACATGCCGATCATCGGCTAAGTCCACCAAAGTCCACACTTTGTTCTCATACATGGATTCTATCTTAGATTTTATGGCCTCAAGCCATCTGTCAGAATCTGCGCTCATCATAGCTTCTTCATAGTCCGTAGATTCGCCATGTTCTAATAACATGACTTCCAGGACATGATTTCCATACCACTCTGGTGCGGATCGTGCTCTGGTCGACCTACGAAGTTAAGTAGCAACTTCATCTGAAGTTTTATGATCATTATCATTAGCTTCCTCTCTAGTTGGTGTAGGCATCACGGGAATGGTTTTCTCTGATGTCCTACTTTCCAATTTGAGAGGAGGTATATTTACCTCATCAAGTTCTACTTTCCTCCCACTCACTTCTTTCAAGAGAAATTCCTTCTCTAGAAAGGTTACATTCTTGGCAACAAAGATCTTGCCTTCGGATCTGTGGTAGAAGGTGTACCCAATTGTTTCCTTAGGGTATCCTATGAAGATGCACTTCTCTGTTTGTGTTCGAGTTTATCAGGCTGAAGCCTTTTGACATAAGGGTCGCAACCCTAAACTTTAAGAAATGACATCTTAGGTTTCTTGCTAAATCACAGTTCATATGGTGTCGTCTAAACGGATTTAAACGGTGCCCTATTTAACGTGAATGCGGCCGACTCTAATGCATAACCCCAAAACGATTGTGGTAAATCGGTAAGAGCCATCATATATCGCACCATATTTAATAAAGTACGATTACGACGTTCGGACACACCATTATGATGTGGTGTTCCAGGTGGCGTGAGTTGTGAAACAATTCCACATTGTTTTAAATGAAGGCCAAACTCGTAACTCAAATATTCGCCTCCGCGATCAGATCATAGAAACTTTATTTTCTTGTTACTATGATTCTCCACTTCACTCTGAAATCCTTTGAACTTTTCAAATGTTTAAGACTTGTGTTTCATTAAGTAGATATACCCATATCTACTCAAATCATCTGTGAAGGTCAGAAAATAATGATACCCGCCGCGTGCTTTAACACTCATCGGATCGCATACATCGGTATGTATTTTTTCTAATAAGTCATTAGCTCGCCCCATTGTTCCGGAGAACGGAGTTTTAGTCATCATGCCCATGAGGCATGGTTCGCAAGTATCAAATGATTCATAATCATGTGATTCCAAAAGCCCATCCGCATGGATTTTCTTCATGTGCTTTACACCAATATGACCTAAACGGCAGTGCCACAAGTATGTTGCACTATGATCATCAACTTTGCATCTTTTGGCATCAATATTATGAATATGTGTATCACTACGGCCGAGATTCAATTAACCATTCACATTGGGTGTATGACCATAGAAGGTTTTATTCATGTAAACAGAACAACATTTATTCTCTGACTTAAATGAATAACTGTATTACAATAAACACGATCCAATCATATTCATGCTTAACGCAAACACCAAATAACATTTATTTAGGTTCAACACTAATCTCGAAGGTAGAGGGAGTGTGCGATGGTGATCATATCAACCTTGGAATTACTTCCAACACACATCATCACCTCGCTTTTAACAAGTCTCTGTTTATTCTGCAACTCCTGTTTTGAGTTACTAATCTTTAGCAACTGAACCGGTATCAAATACCCGGGGGTTACTATGAACACTAGTAAAGTACACATCAATAACATGTATATCAAATATACCTTTGTTCACTTTGCCATCCTTCTTATCCGCCAAGAATTTGGGGTAGTTCCGTTTCCAGTGACCATTTCCTTTGAAGTAGAAGCACTTAGTTTCAGGCTTGGGTCCAACCTTGAGTTTCCACCCGGGAGTCGCAACTTGCTTGCCATTCTTCTTGAAGTTCCCTTTCTTTCCCTTGGACTTGTAACATCCCAATTTTCAATTTGGATGTTATACATAGGTCATCATATGCATATCATATTTTATTTGAAATTTGGTTTAGATCCTGGAAATCTTAAGAAATTCAAGGACCCAAGGAGAGAGTTGGAGGTTCACGTATTTTCATATTTGAATTTTTCTCAAATTTGAAAAGCGGATGAATTTGATTTTGATATTTTTCTCTCCAATTATTTCCAATAATATAAATAAATGAGAGGGATATTGGAGAATAAATTTGAAAATCCAATTGTTATTTCATTCGTATATTATTCGCTATTTTATTTGAATTAGAAAAAATTATGCATTTTTGAAAACTACATTTTTAGGCCAGAAAAATGTTCACTTTGATCTAAATATTAGATTTAGACGGTGAAAATTGTTTCTGGTATTTTTAGAATTTCTTATTTTTTTAGGATTTTCCTTTCGGGTGAAATTTATTTTTAAAAAAATCTCCGTCGCCCGACTGGGGCCGAAGGCCAAGCCGGGCCGTAGCCCACCAGGCCGCCGCTGCCTTCCTCCTGGGCGGGAGGAATCCCTCCGCCGCACGGACCCGAGGAGTCCGAGCCGGACTCCCCTCGCGTCGCCTCCTCACGCCAGCATCGCCGCACCCCCTCCTTGGCCTTTAAAAGGCGAGCCGCCGCCGCCCCTCCTCCTCACCCCACCCCGCCGCCGCAGCCCGCCACCCCGTCGAGCCCGCGCCGCGCCGCAAGCCCCCGCCCGTTGCCGAGCCCCGCCGCCGCCGCCGTCTCGCCGGAAGCCGCCGCCGATCCCGCCGGTTTTGCCGGTTTCTAAGTGTAAACCTAGATCAGTTTTTTTCGGTTTCGTCGGTTTATTTCGGTTTTCTCCCGGTTTATTTTTTTAGGTTAGGGTTTTTCTCGGTTTATTTCGATTAGTTCTAAGTAGCGAACGTTCTCTCTTTAGTTCGTTTTAACGAACATGTTCATTCGTTTGGTTCTGTTAGTGAACGTTCATTCGTTAAATTTTTCTTTTTCTGTTTATTTTCTACCAGGGACCTATCCGCGATTACTTTTATCACAGATTAGTCCCTGATCTTCGAACCCTCGCAACTTTTTACTCGTTTCTCCAAATCCAGTGAAACCAATGCCAAAATCTTCGTCTTGTTCCCCTCTTTCCAGATAATCAACTTTAACATGGTTTTGACAAATTAAAATTTGGGTTCAAACATATTTGATTTCGAACTTCTTTTGACCGTAGTTTGAGTTCCGTAGCTCCGATTTGATTGATTCTTTTTGCAAATCGAAGCTCTTTAGTTGAACTTTCAGTTTGGATCTTTTCTATTGAGTTTTACCCTTGCATCTTATGCTTGAGTGCTTATGCATGCTATTGTTTGTTCACGATAAAGTTTCCGGAGTGCGAAGCGTGCTACTACAAGTCACTAGGGTTTTCAGATCGTCAGCAAGGCAACTAACACTTTGATCATACCCTTTATTACCCAGTTTTTATGCATTAGTTTCAATCCTCAAACATTGCATGAGTAGGATCTGATTAACATGTGGGTATTGGGAAGTAGTTGATGAGGAACAACCTATTGTCTTATATTCAAACCCTGGGAGTTACTTCTATGTTATGCTTATACTGCTATGCTATGCTCATAGACGTAGTTTGGATTGAGTGGTTCATGACAGATGTGAGAGAATATTGTTAATTAAGGGATTACTTAAGGTCGCTACTTTAATACACATCTGGGTGGATTGGTTTGTGGGCACTTGGGGTAATCCAGTGTTGTCCAAAGGAGATCCCGGGGTATCCATGTTATTTTCCTATGGTTTGCCACCCAGGATCAAAGGGATCATTATGTTATTCATGCTGGAAACTTCCGTGTGCAGCCACAAGCCATTATGGGCTCTGGCATTGTTGAGTATGTTGTGTGACCTCTTTCAGTGGTAGACTAGCAGATGTAGGGGATGTAGGTGGTAGGGTCTACCCGTCGAAAGAGTTAATGCTTCTGAAAGATTGTTCCTCGGTCATCCGTTTCTCAAACATCATGTAGTGCGAGAAATTCCACGGAGGAGATCGAGTCTTGTGGGGAAAAGTGTGCAAACCTCTGTAGAGTGTATAAACTAATCATGATTAGTCGTGTCCCCGATTATGGACATTTTTGAGTATCTGGTGCTTGAATTATTATGTTGATCTCATCACTCTACTTAATTAATTTTGTTGGGTTGATTAACTTTTAATTTGGGATTGAGATGGGGTTACCATTCTCAATGTTTTCAACAAACTTTGTAGTTAAATAAAATATGTTCCTTTGTTGTAGGGAAAAATTAGCTTTACGCAAAATGATAACCATAGAGCCTCCACTAGCCATATATGCATATAGTTATAGCTGTTACTTGTTCATTGCTCTATAGTGTTATCTTGCGAGCATATTCCATGTGTTGACCTACACAGGCTGCAACGTATTATGTTGCAGAGTTTTCAGACGAAGAGTAAGGTGCGCTAGGTCGTTGTCGTGCACTCAACTATGCCGTTGGAGTTGATGGACTCATTTGCTTTTGAAGCTTCCGCTGTTATCTTATTAGATGGCCTTAAGCCATATTATTGTAATAAGTTCTCTTTTGAGACATTCAATGTAATAAGTGTGTGATTGAACTCCGTTGTAAATCCTCGAGTATTGTGTGTGTTAGCATTATCGATCCAGGGATGACACTTATACACAAAGATTTGACTGTCTGAGGTCGGATCGCTACAAGATGGTATCAGAGCACACGCTGACTGTAGGACGCGACCACTAAGAAAAGCCATAGGACTTTCTTCTCTACCCATTTCTGACTCTTCTCCATTTTCTACTCTATATATGGCGGACCCAAGGAACAAGTTTGCTCAACCAGAGGAAGACACACCTTTCAGATAACACTTGCAGGAAGCCACTAGGTACCTGAGGATCGGAATACCAAGCTTCACCAGGACCTACACTGCCACCCTACCAGAAGAAGAGCGTTGGATGATTTCAGTTCATGTTCCAGGAAGGACATTCACGCCAGTTACTTGGCCCATAGATTTTTCCTTTGATGCACCAACCTGGAGTCTAGGAAAGAGCATGGCAGCCCACATCGCCAAGGGACGCATCGGCGAGGTATACCCTAAGGATCTTAAGGACACCATCTACCAGATATGTGGACGCCGAGATGAGCAACGGGAGATGATTAGCACCACGAGGGACAAGTCCATTGCAGCCTACATCCAGGAGTTAAACCAGCACATTTGTCGTCAGGAGAACTAGATGTGCGCCAGCATGATGGACCTGAAGAAGGTGATGACCAGGAACATGGAGCTAGAAGAGGAACTCAAGTCTACACGCGATGGATATGACGAGGAAATTGCAGTGTTACTAGAGAAGAATGAAGACCTGAAGAAGAAGCTAGGAATATTCATGGGAGATCCCACACCAGAGGAAGACAACCACCCAGAGAACTACATCATCATCGATGACACCGACTGCGATCCCAATAGCGATGATGATTATGAAGACGAAGATGGAGCAGATGTCATGGAGTCTTCCACCGATCAAAATTTCTAATCGACCACCATATTATCAGTAGTATTCCCCCATGTATATAGTAATAGTCTGAGTAATTTGTAACGGTAGTTAGATCGATTGTATGCCCTTGTTTGAATTGAGTGTTGTGATATGAATGTGTTTGTCTCATGTGCATATGGGTAGTGATTTCTCTTTAGACCTTACTCTATTCTATTATCACCCCTCTAAACCTATCAGATGCCTCCGAGACGTGACCCCGGATTTTTCTTCCCACCGGAGCTCACTCAGTTGATCCAACAGCAGAATGCCTTGATGCAACTACTAGTTCAGAACCAAGGCAACAACAACAACAACAACAACCCACCGCCACCACCTCCAGTTGACACTTAGCCCGTTTTCTGAGGTTGAATCCGCCGGTGTTTTCCAGTAGCACCGAGCCGATTGTTGCTGATGACTGGCTCCGCAGGAATGGAAGGGAGCTAACCACCACAAGTTGCCCAGATGCTGAGAAGGTGCGCTTTGCCGCACATCAATTGGATGGACCCGTAGCCTCATGGTGGGAGAATTACACTGCCACTTTCCCCATAGCCAACGTCACTTGGGATCAGTTTCAGCAAGCTTTTCACACCGCACATGTCTCAGCTAGAGCAATGAGTATGAAGAAGTGTGAGTTTCGCAACTTATGTTAGGGAAATCGTACTATGGGGCAGTACGTGGATGAGTTAAGCAAGTTAGCCCGCTATGCCCCGGATGATGTGGCCACGGATGCCGCAAAGCAGGAGAAGTTTATGGAAGGGCTAAATGATGAGCTGAGTATGCAGTTGATGGTGGCAACATTTGCTAACTACCAGGAGTTGGTAAACAGGGCTCTTATGATAGAAGGCAAGCAACAGCAGATAGAGAGCCGCAAAAGGAAGTACGGACAGGGGGAGTATTATTCTGGAGCTCAGCAGAAGCCTCGCTTTACCCCGAACACGGGAGGACATACCCATCATAACCATGGAGGCCACACTCACAATGGAGGAAGCTCACATAACCACAATGGCCCCAAGAATGGAAATGGGAATGCAGCAAGCAGCAGCCAGAACCGTTCCAACCCAGCAACACCCGCTAAGAAGGATCTGAGTCACGTTACTTGTTACAAGTGCGGGAAGACTTGACACTACGCCAATGATTGTTCTGAGTTGAAGAATGGCAATGGAAATGGAAACTCTGGGAAGAAGCCCAATCCCTTTACCAGAGGTCAGGTGAACCACATCAACGTGGGCGAAGTTGAACATCAGCCTGACGCTGTGATTGGTAAGTTTTTGATTAACTCATTTACCGCTCTCGTTCTTTTTGAGACTCGTGCATTGATACGTCTCCATCGTATCTACTTTTCCAAACACTTTTGCCCTTGTTTTGAACTCTAACTTGCATGATTTGAATGGAACTAACCCGGACTGATCCTGTTTTCAGCAGAATTGCCATGGTGTTATTTTTGTGCAGAAATAAAAGTTCTCGGAATGACCTGAAACTTCACGGAGAATATTTTTGGAATTAATAAAAAATACTAGCGAAAGAATCAAGGCCAGGGGGCCCACACCTTATCCACGAGGGTGGGGGCGCGTCTACCCCCCTGGGCGCGCCCCCTGCCTCATGGGCCCCCTGGTGCTCCACCGACCTCAACTCCAACTCTATATATTCACGTTCGTGGAGAAAAAATCAGAGAGAAGGATTCATCACGTTTTACAATACAGAGCCGCCGCCAAGCCCTAAACTCTCTCGGGAGGGCTGATTTGGAGTCCGTTCGGCGCTCCGGAGAGGGGAATCCGTCGCCGTCGTCATCATCAACCATCCTCCATCACCAGTTTCATGATGCTCACCGCCGTGCGTGAGTAATTCCATCGTAGGCTTGCTGGACGGTGATGGGTTGGATGAGATTTATCATGTAATCAAGTTAGTTTTGTTAGGGTTTGATCCCTAGTATCCAATATGTTCTAAGATTGATGTTGCTATGACTTTGCTATGCTTAATGCTTGTACTAGGGCCCGAGTGCCATGATTTTAGATCTGAACCTATTATGTTTTCATGAATATATGTGAGTTCTTGATCCTATTCTGCAACTCAATAGTCACCTACTATGTGTTATGATCCGGCAACCCCGAAGTGACAATAATCGGGACCACTCCCGGTGATGACCGTAGTTTAAGGAGTTCATGTATTCACTATGTGTTAATGCTTTGGTCCGGTACTCTATTAAAAGAAGGCCTTAATATCCCTTAGTTTCCATTAGGACCCCGCTGCCACGGGAGGGTAGGACAAAAGATGTCATGCAAGTTCTTTTCCATAAGCACGTATGACTATATTCGGAATACATGCCTACATTACATTGCTGAACTGGAGCTAGTTCTGTGTCACCCTATGTTATAACGGTTGCATGAAGAATCGCATCCGACATAATTATCCATCACTGATCCAATACCTACGAGCTTTTCACATATTGATATTTGCTTAGTTACTTTTCCGTTGCCCCTGTTACAATTACTACAAAGCTGCTACTGTTATTTTTGCCACCATTACCGTTACTTCCATACTACTTTGCTACTAAATAGTTTGCTGCAGATATTAAGTTATCCAGGTGTGGTTGAATTGACAACTCAACTGCTAATACTTGAGAATATTCTTTGGCTCCCCTTGTGTCGAATCAATAAATTTGGGTTGAATACTCTACCCTCGAAAACTGTTGCGATCCCCTATACTTGTCGGTTATCAAGACTATTTTCTGGCGCCGTTGTTGGGGAGCATAGCTCTATTCTTCGCGTCACTTGGGATTTACTAACTACCAGGTGACGATGAAAGTGCGCCACCACTGAAATTTCAGTGGTGGCACAGTACTAGAAAATAGGTTATTAATGGCGCACCTATTTTGGCTACTAATGGCGCACATTAGGTGCGCCATTACTAGCACGCCATTAGTAAGTTTTAGTAATGGCGCACCAGTGGTGCGCCATTAGTATCTGGTATACTAATGGCGCACCACTGGTGCGCCATTAGTATATGCCATGGTGCGCCATTAGTATAGGCCACTGGTGCGCCATTAGTATAGGCCACGGTGCGCCATTAGTATTTTTGAATTTTGAAGGCGGGAAAATAGTAGTGGCGCACCGTCTAACCCCCACCGCGCGCCATTGCTATTTTTGAATTTTGAATTTGGATCTGGATCGCGGTTTTTCTGCCCATTTTTTGCTCGTTTTTTTTTGCTCTTTTTTTGCACGATATTATTTCAAATTTTGTTCCTGTTTTTGGATCTTGTACGTTCTTTTGCCGTCTTCTTTTGCCGGAGAGGAGTTCGCCAGAGAGGAGGAGGAGGAGGTCGCCGGAGAGGTGCTCGCCTACATCGCCGGAGTGGAGGAGGAGGTCGCCGGAGAGGAGTTCACCGGAGCATCGGAGAGGAGGAAGGAGAAACCATGAGGGGATGGGAGGAGAGGAGGGAGGAGGAGCTCACCGGAGAGGAGGGAGGAGGAGCTCACCGGAGAGGAGGGGGGAGGAGCTCACCGGAGAGGAGGGAGGAGGAGCTCACCGGAGAGGAGGGAGGAGGAGCTCACCGGAGAGGAGGGAGTAGGAGCTCACCGGAGAGGAGGGAGGAGGAGCTCACCGGAGAGGAGGGAGTAGGAGCTCACCGGAGAGGAGGGAGGAGGAGCTCACCAGAGAGGAGGGAGGAGGAGCTCACCGGATAGGAGGGAGGAGGAGCTCACTGGAGAGGAGGGAGGAGGAGCTCACCGGAGAGGAGGGAGGAGGAGATGAAGTGAAGGAGAGGTGGAGTGGAGGAGAAGAATGAAGAGGTAAGGAGGAGAGGACACGCCCAGCCATATATACGGCATAGTAATGGCGCACCATGGGCAGGTGCGCCATTAGTAACTTTTTTTTATTTTTTTTATTTATTTTGAATTTTGAAGGCGGGAAGATAGTAATGGCGCACCATGGGCAGGTGCGCCACTAGTAAGTTTGAAATTTTTTGAATTTTTTTGCCTCTCCAGATCTTGAAAGCCCCGTATCTTTTTTTCTGTTAGGTTTTTGGGGATTCTAAAAATGTTTAACGGGGTTCCTCCCGTTAAATTCGGATGTAACTTTTCGAGTAGATGATTTTTCATATAAAAAACTTTTTCATCCGAGTTCGTATGCAAAAGTTATGCCCATTTTAAGAAATTCCAGAGAGATTTTGCAAATAAAGTCGAAATTCATATTTGTTAATTTTCCCAACAACTAGACCACATATCACATGGGAAACTTATTTTATTTTATTTTTTTGACATTTCCATCATTTTCTTTTATTTTTTTTTAAACTGAAAAGGCGGTCCACTTGGGGGGGGGGGGGTTGCTAATGGGCCAAGTTACTAATGGCGCACCGTGGGAGTGGTGCGCCATTAGTAGTTGAACTACTAATGGCGCACCACTCACAGGTGCGCCATTAGTAGTTTAAAAATAAAAAAAAAAATTGAAAAAAAAATTTGAAACATAATTACTAATGGCGCACTGTGTCTGGATGCGCCATTAGTATGTTTGGACAGGCGCACTAGTTAAAAAAAATTGATACTAATGGCGCACCCTGGGCCAGGTGCGCCATTAGTAGTTTCAACTACTAATGGCGCACTGTGTCTGGATGCGCCATTAGTATGTTTGGACTGGCGCACTAGTTAAAAAAAAATTCATACTAATGGCGCACCCTGGGCCAGGTGCGCCATTAGTAGTTTCAACTCTAATGGCGTATCGGAAGGTGGTGCGCCATTAGTATATACTAATGGCGCACCGCTTGTCTGGTGCGCCATTAGTGTCAATCCCATCTATAGCCCTTTTTCTAGTAGTGATATATGAATTGCCTGTTGGGCCTGAGGGTTATGTTATGGATGAAGAAACTTCTAGAGACTTTCTTGCTTGCAATGATAGATATGATCTTAAGAAATTTTTAGCTAAGTTGAAGGAAAAATCTTTGAATGCTAGAATGAAATATGACCCTACTTTTGCTACTTCACCTATCTGTATTACCGATAAGGATTATGATTTCTGTTGATCCTGAGATAATTACTTTGGTTGAATCTGATCCTTTTTATGGCTATGAATCTGAAACTGTTGTGGCACATCTTACTAAATTAAATGACGTAGCCACCCTATTCACTAATGATGAGAAAACTCGTTACAACTCTATCCTTAAGCTATTTCCGTTCTCATTAAAGGGTGATGCTAAGACATGGTTTAATTCTCTTGATCCTGGTTGTGTGCGTAGTCCCCAGGGTATGATTTACTACTTCTCCGCTAAATATTTCCCTCCTCATAAGAAACAAGCTGCTTTAAGGGAAATATACAATTTTGTGCAAATTGAAGAAGAGAGTCTCCCACAAGCTTGGTGGAGGCTTCTCCAATTACTTAATGCTTTGCCTGATCATCCTCTCAAGAAAAATGAAATACTTGATATCTTTTATAATGGACTAACCAATGCTTCCAGAGACCACCTGGATAGTTGTGCTGGTTGTGTTTTCAAGGAAAGAACTGTTCATCAAGCTGAATTGCTATTGAATAATATGTTGACTAATGAAAATAATTGGACACGTCCCGAACCAACTCCTAAGCCAACTCCGAAGAAAAGGGGTGTTCTATTTCTCAGTCCTGAAGATATGCAAGAGGCAAAGAAATCTATGAAAGAAAAAGGTATTAAAGCTGAAGATGTTAAGAATTTACCTCCTATTGAAGAAATACATGGTCTTAATTTGCCACCTATTGAAGAAATACATGGTCTTGATAACACGACACATGTAGTAAAGGTAAATTCTCTCTATAGATTTGATGAAGGTGATATTCCTCGTTATAAGTCTGCTAGCCAATGCTTGGATGAGTTTGATAATTTTATTCTTAAACAAGAAAACTTCAATGCTTATGTTGGTAGACAATTGAAATGCAATGCTTACATGAGTGAACACTTGAGTGATTATATGTCTAGAGTTAAAGGTGAACTTAAACTCGTTACTAAACATGCTTCTATGGTTACCACTCAAGTAGAACAAGTGCTTAAGGCTCAAAATGATTTGCTCAATGAATTAAATAATAAGAAAAATGATAATGTTATTAGAGTTGTGACTAGAGGGGGTAGGATGATCCTTGCAAAAATAGTATTTTTCTGTCAATTTTCTGAATTATCCTTGCAAAAGAAATACCCCAAAAATAAAAGTCCTCCAAATGCCCTGAAATGAAATATGTTTTTTTCTAGAATATTTGAGAATATCTGGCACTGAGAACACATCAGGGGGAGCAAGCACCTGGCCACGAGGGTCCAGGGCGCGCCCCCTGCCTCGTGGGCCCCTGGTGGCCCCCCTCCACTTATTCTAGCACCCACACACTTCTTCTTCCTCCCAAAAAAATCACCAACCAGCTCAAGCACGAGTTCTAGCTCATCTTGCTGCGATTTTCGATCCCGTTGCTCAAAGCTCCACTAACAAAATTGCTTTAGGGGATTGTTCTTCGGTATGTGACTCCTCCAATGGTCCAATTAGTTTTTGTTCTAGTGCTTTATGTATTGCAAATTTTTGCTGCCTAGGTGACCCCGTTCTTGAGCTTGCATGTCAAATTTATATGGTCCCAATTAGTTCTAATGCATGATATAGTCCCTAGGCACTTGTAGGGGTAGTTGCTATCAATTTTGTTGAGCTTGGTTCACTTTTATTTTAAGTTGCTAAAAATTTCAGAAATTGATGAAGAGATTTTTGAGGGGCTCTTCGAGCCGAAGCTCGAAGGATAAGCAAAGTGAAGAGGATAAAAGGCCCAAATATAATCTCCCTCGCACCGCGGAGGTTCGGCCGTGTGAATGGCCTTGTGATTATTTCTTGAGGGGAGCCGGGATACATGATGATTTTTATTATTTGGCTGAGAATGCGGGCCTCGCCGACTTCCTCCGCGATCAGCGCGAACAGTATCTCCTACTCACTAATATTTTTGTGCAAAATTTTCATTTCCATGCTAGGAGATCACCACCTTCGGTGGATTTTTCTTTATATGATGAGTATAAGGAGATGCCCCTTTATGATTTTTGTGGGGTTTGCAAGTTGCCCTTTGAGGGCAGCATAGAGGAACCACATCGTAATGATGTGGAAGGGTTTATTGATATGATTGCTGTAGGGGAAACGAGGAAAGTTTCTGATGCAAGAATTACTAGCATACACTTTCCTGTTCTACATTACTTTGCAATATTTGCTAGTAGATGTTTAATTGGTCGCGGGAACTGTGGAAACCTTAGTGCCCCTGATATTGTTATTTTGTACCATGCCTTGTTTCGTGATATCACTTTTAGTCTAGGCGCTATTGTTGCCAAGCGGTTAAATCTAAACTGTACAAAGGGTCCCATCTTGGGAGGTATCTTCGCCTCGCGCCTCTGTAACGCCCACGATGCGGCTATATCTCCCACGTGTCGAGGCATGACTTAGAGGCATAACCGCATACTGGTTTTGTCGCAAGAAGGCTCATCTTTACACAATCCCATGTAATGAACAAGAATGGGATAACGAGAGTTGGCTTACAATCGCCACTTCACACAATACATAAATATAAATCATACATCATCCAAAATACAAACATAGACCGACTACGGTCAAAAACCAAATGAAAATAAGATAACCCCAAATGCTAGATCCCCGATCGTCCCAACTGGGCTCCACTACTGATCATCAGGAAAAGACACATAGTAACGACCACGTTCCTCATCGAACTCCCACTTGAGGTCGATTGCGTCATCTGCACTGGCATCGTCGGCACCTGCAACTGTTTGGTAGAATCTGTGAGTCACGAGGACTCAGCAATCTCACACCCGCGAGATCAAGACTATTTAAGCTTATAGGAAAGGATGATGTAATGAGGTGGAGCTGCAGCAGACACTAAGCATATATGGTGGCTAACATACGCAAAAGAGAGCGAGAAGAGAAGCAACGGAACGGTCGTCATCTAGTAATGACCAAGAAGTGATCCTGAACTCCTACTTACGTCATTCATAACTCAAACCGTGTTCACTTCCCGGACTCCGCCGAGAAGAGACCATCACGGCTACACACGCGGTTGATGCATTTTAATTAAGTCAAGTGACAAGTTCTCTACAACCGGACATTAACAAATTCCCATCTGCCTCGTAACCGCGGGCACGGCTTTCGAAAGATAATACCCTGCAGGGGTGTCCCAACTTAGCCCATTATAAGCTCTCACGGTCAACGAAGGATAAACCTTCTCCCAGGAAGACCCGATCAGTCTCGGAATCCCGGTTTACAAGACATTTCGACAATGGTAAAACAAGACCAGCAAAGCCGCCCGATGTGCCGACAAATCCCGATAGGAGCTGCACATATCTCGTTCTCAGGGCAACACCGGATGAGACATCCTACGAGTAAAACCAGACCTCGAGTTTCCACTGTAGGAGATATTGCCCTAGAGGCAGTAATAACAGTTATTTTGTATCTCCAAAGTTTGTAATGAATGTTTAGCTTCCATGCTATAACTGCAATGATTCCCGAGTCTGCAATATCCACGAGGCTCGGAGGGAAACTCATGTGCACGTGTGGTATACTAAACGGTAAAATGTATTCCTAGTCTTGCCTCTAAGACTGGCTCATGTATTGCATGATGATCCTGTTTTCCTAATCATGGGCATGTCTATGCTGGCAATTCTGAGGGCGCGATGTTGGTAGAACACTTGTGTTGAATCGACCCAAATTGATGTTAAGCTATGAGATACCTTCGTCACAAGTTTATGGTTAATATCATTGAGATAGTTAATGTTTGCATAATTCCTTAGACCATGAGAGTATCAAGTTCCTTCGTGCTTGCTTCGTGAACTTTGGGGTTTGTTAAACGTCATCCGTAACTGGGTGGCTATTACGGCAGCTTTCGGGTTCACGGAAAAGTATAGGAAGTAACAAGATAGCTCAAGATTGGGATTTGCTCCTCCGACGATGGAGAGATATACTCGGGCCCTCTCGGTGTAATGGTATCCATCATCGTCTGGCCAGACACATTGTGATTTGATCACTGGGATGCCGGAACACGGAAACGAGAAAAGAGAACAAAACCGGTAACGAGGTAACTTGCATGGTGGACAAATTGTTCGTCCATGGGCATGCAATAAATCTCACCTCGGGTGTTTGTGACATATCGCGAAGCAACAGGAATAGCTCACTGCAACTGGAGGTTCACTCGAATATTCATTCGTGTGGGTATAGGGGTCAATATGGGTGTCCACGGCTCCGATGTTGATCATTGATCGGAAGGGGTTCCAGGTCATGTCTATACTTCACCGAACCTATAGGGTCACACACTTAAGGGTCATCTATCTGCTGAACACTAGACAGGGAGTCTGAGAGAAAATCACCGAAAAAGTTTCGGACAGGGAACACTAAACCGGAATTGTTTCGGAACGCGTTGAAAATCATTTTAGTGGGTACTGGAAATGTTCTTAGCCCACATAAATATTTCCAGTTCGATCAGACGCTGAAAAATGTTGTCGTGAATAGTGAAAATCAGCTTTATGGTTACTTTATGGAAAGCCACCTTTTGGGGCTTTGCTCCAAAAGATCTTGGGGATGACATGGATGGATAGGACCCATTTTTTGGGCCCCTCATGGGGGTGTGGCCGGCCACATGGGGTATCCCCCCTTGGGGACCCTTTTGTTCATTGGTTTCACTTCTAGGTCCTTGTGGAAGGACTTCATTCATGTGCATTTTGGGTTTTTGTGTGAAACTACCCTACCCCTTGGGATTTCCTATAAATAGAGGTGGAGGGGCAGCCCTCCACACTCATCCCTTGCTCTCATACACATGCCATGCATTATCTGGCTTCTTCTCTCCTCCCACGAAAAGAGTTTCGTAGAGCCGTAAGGCTGTCTGGGTTCCGGCAGGAACTAGTTCTGGACGGCGAAGCCCTGCCGGATAGCTGACACCGTATGTGTGCAACCCCGTAGAGAGATTGTAGTTTCGATCTTTTTCCCGAGGGGCTGTTCGAGTGTCCTCCCGAAGGGCTGTCCGAGTCTCCATCCGAGTTTCGAGGGTCCTCCCGAAGGGCTGTCCGCGACATTGTCCGGGGGACTGTCCGACCGCCTCCCGAAGGGCTGTCCGGAGAGGGAGTACATCCTCGCGGTTGGGAGGTTGTAAATCCTAGCTGCGGGATCTGCACCGACGATCTACACCGACTCTTCTTCCGCTGCGCTTCGAGTCGGTACGGATCAGATCAAACCTTGTCTGCAGTCTCCATAGTGGTCCTGGGCGTGCTCGCTATACCGAAAATTTTCGTTTTCTGTCGCGTTCCCCTACATCCACGAGGGGGCCCCGCAGTCTACTTAGTTCGGACCAACACTCGAAGGAGCACTGGCCCGGGGGGGTTAAAATAAAGATGACCCTCGGGCTCGCGAAAACCCGGGGGAAAAGGCTTAGGTGGCAAATGGTAAAACCAAGGTTGGGCCTTGCTGGAGGAGTTTTATTCAAGGCAAACTATCAAGGGGGTCCCATAAATAACCCAACCGCGTAAGGAACGCAAACTCAAGGAACATAATCCCGATATGACGGAAACTAGGGCGGCAAGAGTGGAACAAAACACCAGGCATAAGGCCGAGCCTTCCACCCTTTACCAAATATATGGATGCATTAATTAAATAAGAGATATTGTGATATCCAAAAATATCCATGTTCCAACATGGAACCAACTTCAACTTCACCTGCAACTAGCAACGCTATAAGAAGGGCTGAGCAAAAGCGGTAACTTAGCCAAACAACGGTTTGCTAGGAAATGATGGTTAGAGGCTTGACATGGCAATATGGGGGGCATGATATAGCAAGTGGTAGGTAGCAAAGCATGGCAATAGAACGAACAACTAGCAAAGCAAAGATAGAAGTGACTTCGAGGGTATGGTCATCTTGCCTACAAGGTTCTCAGAGTTGTCGAAAGCTTGATCCTCGTAAGCGTACTCAAGAGGTTCCTCGTTCAAGAACTCGTCTCCCGGCTCTACCAACACAAGAACACAAGCAATGGAACCACAATCAATCACGGGAAATGCACAAGCAACATGATGCAAAACATGTATGATATGCGAGATATGGTATGCGATGCATATGCGTGCTCCGGAAGAAAAATGATGAACCAGGCAGTAACTTGGCAAACCAAGCATGCACTGGAAAGATGAGATGATTTCGGTCGAAATCGATATAAAGATCACCGGAAACGGATGCACAGTTTGCAAATGGCAAGCAAAATAAGAATGACACGAATCTGTGATTAACAGTAAGATAGCACTTAGAATGCAACAAGAAAATATGCTACAGCACTCCAACGTAGCAACAAAGCATATGTCAGTAACCTACAGGTGATGCTTGACAAAAGATGAACACTGAGATACGGCTAGATCACAACATAACAAGCTCAAACAAGCATGGCAAAAGTGCAAAAGATAACAGATTTACAGACTTGGTGAAATTACTGGACATGACTGAAACAGCATCAGGTAACAATGTTCAGAGCACGAAATCAACATGCTACAGGAACGGAACATGGCTAAACAAGGCATGGCAGTATTCTAATAAATGTATATGACAAAAGTCCCTTACTGACCATAAGCAAAAAAGGATCAGAAGATATGATGGCAACCATGTAAACATAGCAAGTTTCGTTAACAGGTTTCAGACTTGGCAGAAAACAGAGCATGGCAGAAACAATAATATGAAGGCATCTTTGTGAGCTTGATGCACTCACCACAAAGCAATGCATGACAAAACAAGCATACCTACAGCAATATGGAAAGTTTATGAAGCTATCCCAGGCAAGAGAAAATACATAGCATGAAAGGAACAACTACAACAAGCTTGGCAAAATTGAATATCATGTTAAAAATCTGCCGGAAATATTTTATAGCAAAAGTAGAGCAAGATTGAGTCATGCTATGGCACTACATAATTGCAAACAAGGGCATAAATGGATCAATTACAAGAATATCTACAAAACATCCTTACTGAATATCTCCAAAAGGAGCATGGATCTCTCTGTAGCCACATGGATACATAGCAACAAAATAACAGCAGTCACAGACTTGGAGAAATCACTAAGTCCCTGAAATCAGAAACATTACGGAGCCTAGTTTGCATGCTTGTGCTAGTCACCACAGAGATCACAAAAATACATGGCATACACCTCTGTAAACATGGCATGGCATACAACAAAACACATGTAGACCTCATGCCCATAAGACGCACAGATTAAATGCAACAAAAATAACAAATCCTCAAGTTCTGATAATCAACAGCAGATAACGCAACTAGCACTTTTGCACCAGAGATTTGGGCATCAAGATGGACTCAAATTAACATGGTGCAATGGAACAAAATGAAGAGAATCTCGAGGCGAACATTTCGATATATTACACGCGCGAAACGGAACTATATGCAGAGAGTTATGATGCGATGCACATGAGCATATAATGTAAAAAACTCGGGGACTTAGAGAAATCGGGAGAGGGGAAGAAAGTCAACCACTGCGCCTGGATCTGGATCGGGCCGGTGCTCGAGCTCGGGGACGGCCGAAGCTCGCCGGAGCAAGGGCGCTCGCCGGGGAAGACGGAGGAGACGGTCGGCCGGGAGGAGGCGCGCGGAGGAGGAGCCGGAGACGGGGAGGAGGCGCCGGGGCACGGGGGCGGCGAGGCGCGGCGGCACGCCGTCGGGCTCGGGCGCCGGCGGACACGGCGGACGGCGGCCGGCGTCGGCGGCTTGGCGCGGGGCGGCACCGGGCTTTGGCGGAGGAGGAAGAAGGAGCGGGCGAGCGGCGGCGGGATCCCGCAGGCTCGCGCGGGCCTGGCGGGCCGGCGGCGGAGGTGGGTGGCGCGGGACACGCGGAGTGGCTGCGGGGCGGCGGCGGCTTCGTCCGGCGCGGTATGGACACGCCCGGCGGCGCCGGAGGGCGATTTTTAGGGTTTTCGACTGCGGAAGGATTCGGGAGAGACACATATTTATAGGTAGAGGGAGCTAGGAGACTCCAAATGGAGTGCGGTTTTCGCCCACACGATCGTGATCGAATGACCTAGAGCATGGAAGTGAGTTTGCTGGGTTTTGGGCTGTTTGAAGGAGGGTTTTTTCTGCAACACACAAAAGGACTTTGCGGTTGCCCGGTTAACCGTTGGAGTACCAAACGACCTCCAAATGGAACGAAACTTGCCCGGTGGTCTACCGGTGGTATACCAAGGCCACTTGACAAGCCTCGGTCCATTCCGAGAACGTTCTACACCCGCTCATGAAAAGAAACAGGAGGGGTGCGCCGGAGGAGGTGGGAGTGCCTGATTGCAAAATGAAAGACAAAACCCGACCACGAAGGAAATATCATAACACATAGCCGAAAATGGCAAGAGTTGGAGTTACAAATATGGAAAGTTACATCCGGGGTGTTACAACACTCCAACACTAGGAGAGGATCTCGTCCCGAGATCTAGGACTGAAAGAACTCCGGATATTCGGAACGGAGGTGGTCCTCGCGTTCCCAGGTGACTTCTCGGTCGGAATGGTGCGACCACTTCACTTTCAGGAATTTGATTGACTTGTTGCGAGTCTTGCGCTCAGTTTCTTCAAGAATAGCAACGGGGTGCTCATGATAAGACAAATATTCTTGGAGGTCAATCTCTTCGAAGTTGATGGTGCGCTCAGGAGTCTTGAAGCACTTGCGGAGCTGTGACACGTGGAACACATCATGCACGTTCGCGAAGTTGGAAGGAAGCTCAAGTTGATAGGCGAGGCCGCCTCTTTTGCCAATGACCTTGAAAGGACCCACGTATCTAGGGGCAAGCTTCCTTTGATACCGGAGCGACGAGTGCCTTTCATTGGAGAGACGCGGAGGTAGACATGGTCTCCGATCTCGAAAGCCACATCAGGGTGCTTACTATCATAGTAACTCTTTTGGCGCGATTGCGCGGCTTTGAGATTTTCACGGATGACTTTACACATTTCTTCAGCCTCTGTGATTAAGTCATTACCAAGAAGTTGGCGTTCACCAGTCTCTGACCAATTGAGAGGAGTATGGCACTTTCTGCCATAGAGGATCTCGAATGGGGCCTTGCCTGAACTTGCTTGGAAGCTGTTGCTGTAGGAGAATTCGGCATATGGAAGACAATCTTCCCATTTCATGCCAAAGGAAATGACACAAGCCCTGAGCATATCTTCAAGAATTTGATTTACTCGCTCGACTTGGCCACTAGTTTGAGGATGGAAAGCTGTGCTGAAGCGAATATTTGTGCCCATGGCCTTCTGGAAGGAGTCCCAGAACTTAGAAGTGAAGATGCTTCCACGATCTGAAGAAATCAATTGTGGAATGCCATGCAAGGAGACAATCCTGGAGGTGTATAGCTCTGCCAACTGAGCTGCTGTGATAGATTCTTTGATTCGAAGGATATGAGCCACTTTAGAAAGCTTGTCGATGACAACGAAGATAGCATCATTTCCGCGCTTGGACTTGGGAAATCCAGTCACGAAGTCCATTTCGATATGATCAAACTTCCATTCTAGGATAGTAAGAGGTTGGAGGAGACCAGCTGGTCATTGGTGTTCTGCTTTCACTCTTCGACAGACATCACATTTATTCACGAATTGAGCGATTTCTCGCTTCATTCGAGTCCACCAATACGACTGCTTGAGGTCATGGTACATGTTCGTACTTCCAGGATGAATGGAAAGAAGAGAATTTTGTGCCTCGTTCATAATGACTTTCCTTAGATCACCTTTAGGAACCCCAATCCGGTCCTCGAAGAATAAAGTGTCTCTGTCATCAATGCGATAGCACTTGTATTTGGAAAGACCCTTGTCGATACCACGTTTCACCTTCTTCACCATGGTATCCAGGAGTTGTGCCTCATGAATTTGATCTTCCAAAGTAGGAGAGACTATGATGTTGGCAAGAAAGCCTTGAGGAACAACTTGGAGATTCATCTTGCGGAAAGCTTCACAAAGATCCGGTTGGAATGGCTTGAGGATTAAGTTGTTGCAATAAGCCTTCCTGCTCAAAGCATCTGCAATGACATTGGCCTTGCCTGGAGTATATTCAATACTCGGATTGTACTCTTGAATCATTTCGACCCATCGAGTCTACCTGAGGTTGAGGTTGGGCTGAGTGAAGATGTACTTGAGACTCTTGTGATCGGTGAATATGTCCACTTGTCTTCCCAACAAGAGATGTCTCCATGTTATTAATGCATGGACAACTGCCGCCAACTCAAGATCGTGAGTGGGGTAGTTCTTTTCGTTGGGCTTCAACTGACGAGAGGTATAGGCCACAACTTTCTTCTCTTGCATTAACATAGCACCGAGAGCTTGAAGAGAAGCATCACAGAAAACTTGGAATGACTTGGATTCGTCAGGAGGAGTTAAGACAGGAGCTGTGACTAGTTTCTCTTTGAGAGTGTTGAAAGCAACGTCACACTCAGGAGACCAGACATACTTCACATGCTTCTGGAGGAGGTTGGAAAGAGGCTTTGCAATCTTACAGAAATTCTCAACGAATCTTTGGCAATAGCTTGCAAGACCAAGAAAACTACGAAGCTGCTTGACATTCTGAGGAGGTTCCCAATTCACAATTGCAGACACCTTCTCGGGATTAACAGCGATGCCCTTGGCAGAGATGATGTGACCAAGGTAAAGAACTTCATCAAGCCAAAACTCACATTTTGAGAACTTCGCATAGAATTGATACTCTCTGAGCTTGTCCAGCACCAATCGCAAATGTTTGGCATGATCCTTCTTATTCTTGGAGAAGACCAATATATCATCGAGATACACCAGGACGAATTCATTGGTATAGGGGTTGAAGATGAAATTCATCATCCGGGAGAATGTTGGAGGAGCATTGACAAGGCCGAAAGACATGACAGTATATTCATAAGAACCAAAGCTTGTTCTGAATGCTGTCTTGGGAATATCTTCTTCACGAATGCGAATCTGATGATAACCCATACGAAGGTCAAGCTTGGAGAATACTTTGGCACCTTTAAGTTGCTCGAATAGCTCATTGATGTTGGGAAGTGGATACTTGTTCCTGATTGTCTTCTTATTCAATGGACGGTAGTCGACACAAAGTCGTTCCGTGCCATCCTTCTTCTGGACAAAAAGAACACCACAACCCCATGGATATGAACTCGGTCTGATCAAACCCAGACGCTCTTGTTCATCGAGTTGTTTCTTCAATTCCTTCAGCTCCTTGGGTCCAAGCTTGTAAGGACGCTTGCAAACGGGTTCAGTACCCGGCTCAAGATCGATAACGAACTCAACTGGCCGGTGAGGAGGCATACCCGGAAGCTCTTCTGGAAAGACATCTTGGTACTCACAAATGACTGGAATTTGGGAGATGGCATTCAATTCGCCCTTCTCATTGAGAGAAAAAAACCGAATGGTTTCATCACGAGCGGCATAAATAATCACATCCTTAGAAGAGTGTGTCAATTGAATTTCCCTGGCAGCACAATCAAGTTGAGCCTCATGCTTAGAAAGCCAGTCCATCCCGAGAATTAGATCAATATCCGAGTCACCAAGAACAATTGGAGAAGACAGAAATTTATAGTTCCCCATCTTGATGGAAACATCGGGAGCAACCAAACTAGAAATCAAAAGCTTTCCCGGAGAAACAACTTGCATAACTTTGGATAAAATCTCTTTGTCCACATTGTGCTTCAATGCAAATGGGTATGACATGAAAGAATGCGATGCACGAGTATCAAATAAAACTTTTGCAGGATTATCATTAACTGAGAGATTACCCATTATCACATCAGTAGACTCCTCTGCTTGAGCTGCATTCATCATGTTCACCATTGCAGACTTGGGATTATGCTTGACCACTGCATTGCTGGAAGATCTGACCGGAGGAGGAGGTGGAAGACGCCTTTGGTTGAAGCATTTGTTAGCATAGTGACCTTTCTGCTGACACTTGTTGCAAGTCACCTCTGAGAGTGGACGGTGATAAGGAGCATTCGACTTTGGAGCTTGATTCTGAGGCTTGTTCTGATAGCCAGAGTTGGAAGAGTGGGAAGATCCATGGCCACCTTTGTTCTTCTGTTGGTAAGACTGACGAAACGGAGGAGGAGGAGGCAACCAGAACTTCTGTTGCTTAGCAGCCACAAGTGAGGAAGAAGAAGACTGAACTGCGTCTCTGACTCTCTTCTTAGAAGCCTCACACTTGAGCTGAGCAGCCTCTTGCTTCAGTGCCATGTTATAGAATTGATCAAACTGAGTAGGCTCAACAAGAACGAGAGCTAACTGCAGATCCTCTCTAAGGCCACCTCTGAAGTGATAGATCATGCTCTTTTCATCAGGAACGTCTTGTTTAGCGAAGCGAGCAAGTTTCTGAAACTGGATGTTAAATTGATACACAGACATGTTGCCTTGCTTGAGATTGCGGAACTTGTCGTGGAATTGTCACGGCAGATGTCCTCAAGCTAGGACTTAGTCGTGGAGCCATCGCCGCTAGGAAGCTTGAAGGGGTTAACGGGACAAGGAACATGAGGGTTTATACTGGTTCGGCCCCTTACGGTGAAGGTAAAAGCCTACGTCCAGTTGAGGTGGTATTGATTAGGGTTTCGATGACCAGGGAGCTTAAATGCTATGCCTGGCTTTCGATCAGATCTTTCTTGCCCCTAAACCGCTGCCGGGTCGTCCCTTTATATAGGGAGGCTGACGCCCAGCAGCTCTCAGAGTCCCGGCCGGCTCATAAGAGTGTCCGGCTCGGACTCTCAACTATTCTTGCCTTACACTACAAGTTCTACCATAATAATGTTTGTAACTACGGGCTTTAAGCCATATCCGGGTCTTAAGCCCATCTTTGGCCCACCGTCTTCAAGCTTGGCGCCGGGCTTCTGGCAATGACCATTATGAGTAACCCGGCCCCTCCTGGCGGGTGACTCTAAGGTCTATATCCTCAGCATTAGGCCCCAAATTGATTTGAGCCGGCTCATGTCAATCTTCAATTCTTTTGACAGAAAAATGTCCGGCTTACAATTATGTGAAGGCCATAACCCGGCATGACGTCATCCTCTGGACTCCGGGTAATCCGCCGTGACGTCATCTTCCATTAAGCCCGTTTTTTACTCCACCAGATCCGCAACGGATCTTATGTTTACTGCCATCCCGAAAATCGAGGCGTTTCATGGGGAGATAACCACGCCGTGGTCTCCTCGTTTCTCGTGCCCACTTATGAGCTCGCCCTTATAAATAGCCCGGCCCGATGGGCCTTCAGCCACTCTTCTTCCTCCTCGCGCCACTGTTCCTCCGCTCGAGCTCTGTTGCCGTCGCCGCCGCGGGTCTCCTCCTCCTCACCAACTCCGGCCGCTGCATCAACCTGTTGTGTCCAGAGAAAACGGCGGCGACCTCCGCGACTCACCAGCACCTGGAAGTCCTGGCCACGCCGTAGAACAGATCTGCAGCAGGGTTCATCCTGTTCTTCCATGTTCTTCGCCGTCGCCCACGAGCTCCGGTAGTTTTCATTTTTACTGCCCTTTTTGATCTTAGCCTTGTATAGAACCACTGCGGTAGCTGTTTAGCACCCATTTCACATGCAAGTAGCCTTCTTTTTACTGCATAAGAGCCTTGTTCGAGCCCAAGAACTTCTCCTGCGTCTGTTTTTAGGTCTAGAAACTTTCCTTTTGACCGACCATTTTGATCCAAATTATTTACTGCCATGTGTGAACCTGTTTTCACCACACTTAGTAAAAAACTACACTTGTTGAGTCATGGCAGTTTACAATTCCGGTTTAAAGAAACCACGCGCCGTAGGACCTTCCGGCTCAAAGGAGACCATGCGCCATAGAATTTTCCGGCTCATCTGTGATAAGGCCGTAGGCAATCGAATTACTCTCAATACCTTGGGCGGCTTAAATAACCTGATACACCTAGATATATGTCATTAGTCCCCTCCATAAGCCGCCACTTTAACATTGAACTGTAAATTTCCTCCGGCTTATAATTAAACCGGACGTTTCCTTTTATCATAGGCTGCCGACTTTCACCATGCCTCCGAAAGCTCCTAAAGCCTCCATCACTTGTAATTGGATGAAGTCCAATGTCACCAACGAGACTTTAGCAGATTTTGTCAAGTCTGGTTACCTGCCCAAGAAGGACGTCATGTCCTACCATGCCCCCGACCCATCAGAGGAGAGACCACAGCCAAGGGACGGGGAGGTGGTCATTTTTGCGGATCACATGAGCCGGGGCTTTGCACCGCCCGGCTCAAAGTTTTTTAGAGACGTGCTGAACTTCTTTGACCTGCGGCCACAAGATATAGGACCCAACTCGGTGTCCAACATATGCAATTTCCAAGTGTTCTGCGAGGTTTATCTTGGAGAAGAGCCCAGCCTGCTGCTCTTCAGAGAGCTCTTCTACTTGAACCGCCAGAACGAGTGCGCCAACGGGCCAAGTTTGGAGCTAGGCGGCATCTCCATTCAGAGACGGAGAGACTGTCTTTTCCCTTATGCCGAGCCGCCGAGTCACCCGAAGGACTGGAACCTGACGTGGTTCTATTGGCAAGACACGTCACCGGCTGACGAGAGCCCGCTGCCCGGCTTTCGCCCTTCACGTTTGGAACCGACTCACCCTCTGTCTGACAAGTTAACTCAGGCAGAGCGCCAACCTCTGCTCCCCACCATCAACAAGATCAAGGCTCTCCTGGGCAATGGTCTCAACGGAATCGATCTGGTCCGGGTCTGGATCTCGTGGCGGGTGATCCCATTGAGCCGCCGCCCCGGCTTAATGTGCGAATACACAGGCCGAATGGATGACCCCCAGAGACATAGCCGCAACGATCTCCCTGAAGATGTTGCTGAGGATATGACCAAGGCTCTTTTGAACGAGAGCCTGGCAGACTGCGGGAGGACCGGGTTAGCCCCCTTCTGCAAGACCAACCCAGCCCCAGCGGTAAGCCGCTGATCTGAACATTTTATCTTCTTCTGTAGATAACCGTCATCTGAATCTTTAAGAAATCATCCTTGTATTTTTCAGGCTGATGACAAGTTCTGGAAGGTCAAATATGACCATGAGGCGGCCAAGAAGGCCAGAAAGGCGAAGAAAGCCGCCAAGAAAGCCGCTCCCCGTAAGAAGGGAAGTAGGCCTACTGCTTCAGAGCTGATGCAATTAAGCGACAGCTCCGAGTCAGAGGTAACCCCTGAACCTGTAGCTCTGGTTATATCTGTTATTTATTTCTGTCCACCTTATCAATACTATGCATCAACAGGATGACACCGGCGCAAGTAACCCGGTGGTTGAAGAGGTAATGTCACTTTCCTCCGACTCGGAGCCCTTGCCAAGGCTGAAAGTCCGAAGGGTAACCCGGAAAGTAAGCTTTTCACATCCTTTAGCTTATCAAGATCCTCAATTTATTTTGAAGCGACAGGTTCATGAAGCCGGCGGCACACCCGGACCAACAAAGACACTGACCTCTCCTCCGGGTTACCTGACGCATCGAGGAAACGCCGGACTGAGGTGATCTCAAAATTGTACCCTTTTCATCCTTTGGCAGGTGTTATACGTCAACCGCTCAACTCTTCTGACTCAAATTATCAGGAAACTTCCCCCTCTTCTGGCGACTCTATGCAGTCGAATCTGCCGGCTTTCAAGACCGTGCCCGGGTAATGATAATCATCTCATGTTGTACTTTGTCTTTACTTACACTATTGTGCTTAACCTTTCTGTCTTTTCAGCGCCCAAGCAAAACTCAGCAAAAGGGCGAAGAAGAACAAGCCGGTCGATGAGCCGGACTTGCCTGAGCCGGAGGTAGCCGCTCAAGAACCGCCAGCTGCCTCTGCTCCTGAGGCCGCTGCTCCAACCAACAAGCCCATAGCAGAAGCTTCTGCTAACCCGGATGCCTCCAGCTTGGCCCAACCAGCAGATGACCCGGATGTGGTAATCACCCGGACGGAATTTGTTGAGCCGGGGAGACCTACTGCGCTGGCCAAGTGTTCTGCCAAGGGGGAGTTGCTACAGCCCCGCCGGGTTAATCTGGACCTCACCGACTACGCCAACCTAAGCATCGGAGAGCTCGTCTCCGGCTACGTCAACCAAGTGCACAAGAGCCGGGACTTAGAAATTTCCATGGTGAACCAGATTCAGCAGAAGTCTCAGGTATCACTCTTCTGTCTTCTTACTTACTGCATAGTTACCTTTACCATGCTAGCCCCCAAGTCGACGACTTATGATGGAATATGTTGTAGACTTAAGTTCCGGCTTACTTCCATGAACCGGTGATTTGTAGATAGGAACATTCGATATGCATTAGCCCCCAAGTGCCAAGTGTCTTTGCTTGGAAAACGCTTGGGACTTTAAATTTGCATAGTAACTGTTCATGCTATAACCCGGAAATTATGCAGGCTGCTGGCAAGAAGTTTGAAGCTGACACCTCTGATCTCAAGACCCGTCTGAAGACGCAAGAAACTGAGACCCGGAAAGCAAATGCTAAATTTGTGTCCAGTATTGCTGCGCAAGAGAAGCTGAAGACGGACTTCGATGCTGAACGGAGAGCCTGGGCTGAAGAAAAGGCTGCTCTGGTGAACCGGGCCGAGCAGGCGGAGAAGGCTTTGTCAGAGAAGACCGCCGAACTCTCCGGCTTAAAGCGCCAAGTGTCCCAGATGGTTGCCGCAATCTTCGGTAAGTCATTTCACCGGCTTTCATCAAGTTTAGAATCTTTATATCTCATAACTCATCCTTGTCGGTGGCTTATCTTATTCTGTTAAACAGGTCCCAGAAGCGCCAACCTCAACCAGAGTGTGGTAACCAAGCTGAAGGCCGTGTACACCCTAGCGGATCAACTCTACACCGGGTCACAGCGTGCCTTGGCTGTGGTGGCCCTATCCAACGAGGTGCCGACTCACCTGGCGGAAGTTCTTCGCCGGCTCGCCGTTCTGCCTCAACGTATCCAAGAGCTGCGACGGGCCTCTGCAAGAGCCGGAGCTATCGCCGCGCTGAGCCGGGCCAAGGCGTTCCTTCCAGAGTTAGACCCGGCGGACATCGCCCTCGGCTATCCAAGTTTGAAAGAAGACGGCACAGCCTTCGACCAAAGGGACTTTGCCGCCTGCGTGAAGGTCGTGCGCCCGGTTGCCACCCTCATTGGAAACGACACAGATCTGACCAAGTACCAGCCGGGTTACAACGCGGAAAATCAGAGGATCCCCACCCCGCCCTATGAAGCCCTCAGCTTAATCCCGCCAGCTCGTCAGCACACCTTCGCCCCGGAGATTGACCCGGCCGGGTTAATTGACGAGGAAGCTCAATTCGAAGCTCTGAGCGGCATCGACTGGAAGTCATCAACCTTCCAGGTCTTGGGAACAGCCGGAGGAGAAGAGAGGGATGAGCCAGAGACGTCAACCCAGCAAGCATCTTAACTCTGCAGGTGGCTTATGAAACAATGCTCCACCCATTTGGACTCGATGAGTCTTGTAATAGAGTAGGATCAATACTTTAAATTTGCCGTGCAATCGTGCCCGCGTTGAATGCTGAAGTCCATGGAAGTTGTCTCCTCCATATTTCCCTGGGTCATAATCGATTATTCATTTTCCTTAAGCTCAAAATAATTGCCTTTAACTATCCTGCACCGAAGGACAAATCACAAGTCTCTAGGCGGCTTACCGCACTGAGAAGCATAGTTTTAAACATATAACCCGGAATATGAATCAAAAAAGACTGGTCCTCAGTTATGTCCTTGATATAACAGTAACAACACACTTACCAGCCTGCAAGCACACTTCCGGCTTAGATAACTCGGGTAATAAGGTTGGTACCTCAATCCCGGTTTACCTGTCTTAATAACGCCCATTGTGTGCAACTAACACTGTAAATCAAAGTTAAACCGGCAAAGTGAGACCCGGCTGTACACACTTTGAAATAATCAGAAGAAACTTGCTATAAAGCAGAACTTAGGGGCTTCCGGTTCGAATACGACCAGAGACCCGGCCCAAAGGGGTTATGCTAGGATTCGAATACGATCATATAGCCCCCAGTGGGTGTGGCGATGCCAATCAAAAGGGTATCAACAGCTATGTTCTCTTTGGTTCGAATACGACCCATGTTTGAATAGGAAGCCCCCAAGTGATTTTAAGAATTGTTTAACGACGCTGATTCGAATACGATCCACGTCGGTTCCCAAAGAGGTTAAACTATGATTCAAATATGATCAAAGAAAACTCCCCAATGAGCTCGGCACTTTGCCAATCAAATGGGTACCGACAGCTATGTTCTCTTTGGTTCGAATACGACCTATGTTTGAACAGGAAGCCTGAAGGGTAACGCGACAGAAAACAAAAAAATTCCGACCTACGCACCAGCCCAGGACCACTATGGAGACTGCATACATGGTTTGATCTTTTTCGTTACCGACTCGTAGCGCAGCGGGAAGTAGAGTCGATGACGATCGGCGGTGCAGATCCCCGCAGCTAGGATTTACAACCTCCCAACCGCGAGGATGTATACCCTCATCTGCTCCTCAGACAGCCCTCCGGGAGGCGGTCGAACAGCCCCCCCGGACGGTGTCGCGGACAGCCCTTCGGGAGGACCTTCGAAACTCGAACGGTCACTCGGACAGCCCTTCGGGAGGACCTTCGAAACTCGGACGGTCACACGGACAGCCCTTCGGGAGGCACTCACGAACTAAGACCGAAACTACGATCTCTCTACAGAGTTGCACACATACGGTGTCATCTATCCGGCAGGGCTTCGCCGTCCAAAACTAGTTCCTGCCGGAACCCAGATAGCCTTACGGCTCTACGAAACTCTTTTCGTGGGAGGGAGAGAAGAAGCCAGATAATGCATGGCATGTGTATGAGAGCAAGGGATGAGTGTGGAGGGCTGCCCCTCCACCTCTATTTATAGGAAATCCCAAGGGGGTAGGGTAGTTTCACAAAAAACCCAAAATGCACATGAATGAAGTCCTTCCACAAGGACCTAGGAGTGAAACCAAGGAACAAGAGGGTCCCCAAGGGGGGATACCCCATGTGGCCGGCCACTCCCCCATGAGGGGCCCAAAAAATGGCTCCTATCCATCCATGTCATCCCCAAGATCTTTTGGAGCAAAGCCCCAAAAGGTGGCTTTCCATAAAGCAACCATAAAGCTGATTTTCACTATTCACGACGACATTTTTCAGCGTCTGATCGAACTGAAAATATTTATGTGGGCTAAGAACATTTCCAGTACCCACTAAAATGATTTTCAACGCGTTCCGAAACAATTCCGGTTTTAGTGATTTTCATCTGCGAAACGCATCTGAAGTGGCTCCGGCAGCTCCGGAACATTTCCGGTTTTTATCTCAGAAAATTCCAAAAAGCTTCCAGAATGATTCTGGCATCCTCCAAGAATTATCAGGCATGTGCCGAAACCAATTTGACTTAATGGTGTATCCCGAAACAACTTTTCGGTATCATCGAAACTTATCCGATGACCTCTCTCTGCGGTACGATTCCGCTGTCCGAAACTTTTCGGTGTCCGAAACTTTTTCGGTGATTTTCTCTCAGACTCCCTGTCTAGTATTCAGCAGATAGATGACCCTTAAGCGTGTGACCCTATAGGTTCGGTGAAGTATAGACATGACCCGGAACCCCTTCCGATCAATGATCAACATCGGAGCCGTGGACACCCATATTGACCCCTATACCCACACGAATAAATATTCGAGTGAACCTCCAGTTGCCGTGTGCTATTCCTGTTGCTTCGCGATATGTTACAAATACCCGAGGTGAGACATGTTGGCATTCCCGTGGATCAACAACTTGTCCACTATGCTAGTTACCTCGTTACCGGTATTGTTCTCTTTTCTCGTTATCGTATTCCGGCATCCCCGTGATCAAATCACAAAGTGTCTGGCCAGACGATGATGGATACCGTAACACCGAGAGGGCCCAGAGATATCTCTCCATCGTCGGAGGAGCAAATCCCAATCTTGAGCTATCAAGTTACTTGACACACTTTTCCATGAACCCGTAAGCCGCCGTAATAGCCACCCATTTACGGATGACGTTTAACAAACCCCAAAGTTCATGAAGCAAGCATGAAGAAACTCGATACTCTCATGGTCTAAGGAATCATGCAAACGTTAACCATCTCTGTGTTATGTACCAATAAACTTGTGACGAATGAATCTCATAGCATAACATCAATTCGGGTCGATTCAACACAAATGTCCTTCCTGACATTGTGCCCTCAAAGTTGCTTGGCATAGACATGCCCATGATTGGGAAAACATAATCATCATGCAACACTTGAGCTAGTCTTAGAGGCACGACTAGGAATACATTTTACCGTTTATTATTCCACACGTGCATATGGGTTCTCCCCAGAGCCTTTATGGATATACGGGCTCGGGAACCACAGCAGTTATAGCATGGAACATAAACATAATTATGAACAAGGAGATAATCAATAACATTTATTATTGCCTCTAGGGCATATCTCCTACAAAGCCCCCAAGTGACCTTATTGCCTACGGCTAGATTCGAATACGATCATAAGCCGGATCCTCCTTCAAGTTATCATGTAATCTTGCAATGAAAACAACACGTGCACATTTTGAGGAGAAAAAAGGACAGAGGTCCTGCTTTATTGCTTATCATAATATATACATGGCGTAGATAAATATGTACATTATGAGAGCCAGTGGCTCAAGTGTAGTAAGGCCGAAGCTGAGCTATGTTCCACGGCCGACGGGGCTCTTCCTCCGACTTACGTGAATCTTTGTGCTCCCGAATGTCAATGAGGTAATATGACCCATTGTGCAAATTCTTGCTGACCACAAAGGGCCCTTCCCAAGGCGGGGATAGCTTGTGCGCATCTGTTTGATCTTGGATGAGCCGGAGCACGAGATCGCCTTCCTGGAAGACCCGGGATTTGACCCGGCGACTATGATAACAGCGCAGGTCTTGTTGGTAAATCGCTGAGCGAGCTGCTGCCACATCACGCTGTTCGTCCAACAAGTCAAGAGCATAAACCATGACGGATGTGAGTCATGACGGATGTCACTGGGGAGGACTGCTTCTGCCCCATAAACCATGGAGAAAGGCGTGAAACCTGTAGACCTGTTAGGAGTAGTGTTGATGCTCCATAACACGGAGGGCAACTCCTCCACCCAACAACCCGGCGTCCGTTGCAAAGGGACCAAAAGCCGGGGCTTGATGCCCTTCAGAATCTCCTGATTAGCTCTCTCAGCTTGACCATTGGATTGAGGATGAGCCACTGAGGAAACATCAAGTCGGATATGCTCTCGTTGACAAAACTCTTCCATGGCGCCTTTGGATAGATTGGTGCCATTGTCAGTTATAATGCTGTGCGGAAAGCCAAAGCGAAAAATCACCTTTTTCATAAATTGAACCGCAGTGGCTGCATCACACTTGCTAACTGGTTCAACTTCCACCCACTTTGTGAATTTGTCAACTACCACCAAAAGGTGGGTCTTCTTATCCTTGGACCTTTTAAAAGGTCCAACCATATCAAGCCCCCAGACCGCAAAGGGCCAAGTAATTGGGATCATCCTCAGCTCCTGAGCCGGCACATGGGCCCGTCGCGAGAACCTTTGGCAACCATCACATTTACTGACCAAGTCTTCCGCATCAGCATGAGCCGTCAGCCAATGAAAACCGTGACGAAAAGCCTTGGCCATAAGAGACTTTGAGCCGGCGTGATGGCCACAATCCCCTTCGTGAATCTCACACAAGATCTCTTGACCTTCCTCTGGGGAGACACAACGCTGGAACGCTCCCGTAACACTGCGGTGATGCAACTCACCATTGATAACAATCATTGACTTAGACCGCCGGGTTATTTGTCTGGCCAAAGTTTCATCCTCAGGCAAATCTCCCCGGGTCATGTAAGCCAGATAGGGCATTGTGCAGTCCGGTATGATGTGGAGAGCCGCCACCAGTCGTGCCTCCAGGTCAGGGACAGCCAAGTATTCCTCTGTAGGCAACTTAACAGAAGGGTTATACAGGACATCCAGGAAAGTATTAGGCGGCACCGGCTTTCGATGAGAGCCCAGCCGGCTTAAAGCATCAGCCGCCTCGTTCTTCCTGCGATCAATGTGTTCTACTTGGTAACCCTGAAAGTGCCCAGCAATGGCATCAACTTCACGGCGATAAGCCGCCATGAGAGGGTCCTTGGAGTCCCACTTTCCTGACACTTGTTGAGCCACCAAGTCTGAGTCGCCGAAACACCTTACCCGGCTCAAGCTCATCTCCTTAGCCATCCGAAGACCATGGAGCAAGGCCTCGTACTCAGCTGCATTATTAGTGCAAGGAAACATCAACTGTAACACATAATGGAACTTGTCACCTTTAGGGGAAGCCAACACGACTCCAGCCCCCGAGCCCTCCAATTGCCTGGACCCATCGAAGTGAATAGTCCAGTATGTGTTATCCGGCTTTTGCTCGGTCACTTGTGACTCTGTCCAATCGTTGATGAAATCCACCAAGGCCTGAGATTTAACAGCAGTGCGTGGCACGTATTTCAAACCATGAGGTCCAAGCTCTATAGCCCACTTAGCCACTCTCCCTGTGGCCTCTCTGTTTTGAATGATATCACCAAGAGGGGCCGAACTGACCACAGTGATGGGATGACCATGGAAATAATGCTTAAGCTTCCGGCTCGCCATGAACACACCATAAACAAGCTTCCGCCAATGTGGATACCGCTGTTTGGACTCGATGAGCACTTCGCTGACATAATAAACCGGCCGCTGAACCGGATGCTCCTTACCCTCTTCCTTGCGCTCCACCACCACAGCCACACTAACGGCTCGTGTGTTAGCAGCCACATACAGCAATAAAGGCTCCTTGTCAACTGGAGTAGCAAGGACTGGGGGCTCGGCCAGCTGCTTCTTCAAATCCTCAAAAGCAGTATTGGCTGCATCATTCCAGACAAAGTTATCAGTTTTCTTCATCAACTGATATAATGGCATGGCCTTCTCACCCAAACGGCTTATGAACCAGCTCAAAGCAGCGATGCGGCCCGCCAAGCGCTGAACGTCATTTATACACGCCGGCTTAGCCAGGGAGGTGATGGCCTTGATCTTCTCTGGGTTAGCTTCAATGCCTCTGTCAGAAACCAAGAAACCCAGGAGCTTGCCTGCAGGAACACCAAAAACACACTTGGCCGGGTTAAGCATCATCTTGTAAACCTGGAGATTATCAAAGGTTTCCCTTAAATCATCTATCAGGGTTTCCTCCTTTATGGAATTAACCACAATATCGTCCACATAAGCATGAACATTGCGCCCAATCTGGTTATGAAGACAGTTCTGCACACAACGCTGATAAGTCGCCTGTGCACACTTGAGTCCAAAGGGCATAGACACATAGCAGAAGGCTCCAAAGGGAGTGATGAATGCTGTCTTCTCCTGGTCCTTAACTACCATTTTAATCTGATGATATCCGGAATAAGCATCCAAGAAACTTAAGCGCGCACAACCTGCCGTAGCATCAATAATTTGATCAATACGGGGAAGGGCAAAAGGATCAGCCGGACACGCCTTGTTTAAGTCCGTGTAGTCCACACACATCCGCCAAGTGTCGTTCTTCTTGAGTACGAGCACCGGGTTAGCTAACCATTCTGGGTGAAAGACTTCAACAATAAACCCGGCCGCCAAGAGCCGGGCCACCTCTTCGCCAATAGCTTTCCGCCTCTCTTCGTTAAACTGCCGAAGGAACTGCCTGACCGGCTTAAATTTCGGATCAACATTGAGAGTGTGCTCAGCAAGTTCTCTAGGTACACCTGGCATGTCAGACGGCTTCCATGCAAAAATGTCCCTATTCTCACGGATGAACTTGATGAGCGCGCTTTCCTATTTTGGATCCAGATTGGCACTGATGCTAAACTGCTGAGATGAATCTCCTGGAACAAAATCAACAAGCTTAGTCTCATCAGCCGACTTAAATTTCATTGCCGGCTCATGTTCCGTAGTCGGCTTTTTCAGAGAGGTCATATCTGTTGGGTCAACATTGTCTTTGTAAAACTTCAACTCCTCTGTTGCACAAACAGATTCTGCATAAGCTGCATCGCCTTCCTCACACTCCAGGGCCACCTTCCGGTTGCCATGAACCGTAATGGTCCCATTATGACCCGGCATCTTGAGCTGTAAATACACGTAACACGGCCGTGCCATGAACTTGGCGTAAGCCGGCCGCCCAAATATGGCATGGTATGGACTTCTTATCTTGACCACCTCAAAGGTCAATTTTTCCACCCTGTAGTTGTGCTCATCTCCAAAAGCCACTTCCAACTCGATCTTGCCGACTGGATAAGCCGACTTACCAGGTACCACACCGTGGAAAATAGTGTTTGACTGGCTGAGGTTCTTATCGATCAACCCCATACGACGGAACGTCTCATAATAGAGGATGTTGATGCTGCTGCCTCCATCCATGAGCACCTTAGTGAACTTATATCCTCCCACTTGAGGAGCCACCACTAAGGCCAAGTGACCCGGATTATCCACCCGGGGAGGGTGATCCTCCATACTCCACACTATAGGCTGCTCAGACCACCGCATGTAGCGTGGAACCGCCGGCTCAACAGCATTCACAGCCCTCTTATGAAGCTTCTGATCTCGCTTACACAGACTGGTGGTAAACACATGATACTGTCCACCGCTAAGCTGCTTTGGATTGGTCTGATAACCCCCCTGCTGCTGTTGATGACCCTGGCCAGACTGCTGATTAAAGCCCCCTTGACCGTTCTGAGGATTAGAATTTGAGCCGCCGCCCGGGCCATGAAAGCCGCCGGCGCCTGAGCCGCCGCCCGGGCCATTGTAATTCTTAAAGGCCTTCATGATTGCACAATCCTTCCATAGATGGGTAGCTGGCTTCTCTCTAGAGCCATGCCTTGGACAAGGCTCATTCAACAGCTGCTCCAGCGTCGGGCCTGACCCGCCGGCTCGGGGAGGGGGCCTCCCCTTGCGTCGCTGGTTATTACCTTGTGAGCTGGCGTTGGCTACAAACTCTAGGCTGCCATCGGCCTTGCGCTTGCCTCCTCCTTGGTTCCCCGGGTTATGCTGAGGACCCTTGCCATTGCCGTTCTTCTTTCCCTTCCCTGTCCTTTCATCATCTGAAGCGGGGTCCTTGGTACCATCAGAATCGGCGTACTTGACAAGAGCCGCCATCAGTGTACCCATATCATTGCAGTCGCGCTTAAGCCGCCCGAGTTTCATCTTCAGGGGCACAAAACGACAATTCTGCTCCAACATTAAGACTGCAGAGCCGGCATCCATCTTATCCGAGGAATGTATTATCTCCTTAACCCGGCGAACCCAATGTGTCGTAGACTCACCCTCCTGCTGCTTGCAGTTAGTCAAATCCACAATTGACATAGACTGCCTACAGGTATCCTTGAAGTTTTGGATGAACCGGGCCTTCAGCTCAGCCCAAGACCCAATGGAATTCGGTGGTAGCCCTTTCAACCAAGTGCGGGCAGTCCCATCCAACATCATGGTGAAGTATTTGGCCATTGCCGCTTCACTGACCTCCAGCAGTTCCATGGCCATCTCGTAACTCTCGATCCAGGCTGCGGGTTGTAAGTCGGCCGTGTAATTAGGCACCTTCCTAGGGCCTTTGAAGTCCTTGGGTAGACGTTCATTGCGGATAGCTGGCACTAAACAAGGGACACCCCCAGTCCTGGTAGGGATACCCACGTCGACGGAAGTCGTCGGATAAGCCGGGGGAGTCTGGTAAGCCGTCAACTGAGGCACCTGCTCCGCCTCTTGCCGTGCTCTGTCTTGGTCTGCTGCGTGAAAGGCTCCGTTATGAGCCGGGCCATGGCCAGGGGGCGGGTCATGGCGTCGGACGTTACTTGAGCCGGTCGCTGAGACCATGTGTCTGCTGTAACTCGGGCTCCGGCCTGGATGAGGGGTCGAGTGGATCCTGTCCCGGCTGTAGGAGTACGCCTCTTGCTGCGCCAGTGCTGTCTGAAGGAGTTCCCTGACCCGGCGGGTTTCAATAGCCGTCGGAGAGTCGCCGTCAATTGGGAGAGCCGCCAGCCGTGCTGCCGCGGCGACCATGTTCTCCAGCGGGTTAGCATAATGACCCGATGGTATTGGCACGTACTGAGGCGGGGCAGGGTGCACCTGAGGAGGCCCCATCACTTGTGGCTGAATAGGGGTCCCGGACCCGGGCACTATGACCCCTGGCGGGTTACTAGACCCTGCACCTGGCGTGTTGAAGAGGTTTCGTGGATCGTAAACCGGAGGGAGTCGAGATTGGGCCTTTTGATGCCTCCTTCTCAGGACCTCATTGGACGCGTTTTGATCCATCGTGAGCCGGAAGGACTGCGCTTGAATCAACTGGCTTTGGGCGTCGTGAGCCGCCCTCTCTGCAGCCATCCTGATCCCTTCTGCTGCCAGATCCTCCTTAGCTTTCACTAGATCTAACCTTAACTGTGCCACCTCGGCATCATGCTGAGCTTGATCCGCCAGGTCAACTGTGGCGGTTAACAGGGCCGTCATCTTGTCCGTGAGATCCATTAGCACCTGAGCCGGCGAGGGCACCGGGTTTCCCGCTCCAGCAGCAGGGTTCTGAACAGGCTGCGCACCGGCCATGAAGATTCCAACCCGGCTTGGCGGCTCAAACAGGTCCGGAATACTGTCACCATCGGAACAACCTATGAGCCTGCCATCTTGAAGTTGATACAACGAGTTTGACTCATCGGTGGATGACTCACCGTTAGAGCCGGCGGCCGTCTCATCACCAGATCCAGATCGATCAGAGAGCCCTCCATGGATACATCCCACAAAAGCATGCTTTAAGGCAGGCCGGGCCCGGGCGGGTCGTGCACGCTGAGCCGTCTCGATGAGATCGGCGCAGAGATCCGGCTCAGGGCCCGGCTCACCACTCTTGCCAATGAAAACATGAATTCCGCCGAAGGGGACCCGGTACCCGTACTCAATTGAGCCGGCATCGGGGCCCCAGTTTGTATCGTCGATGTAGAGCTTGCCGCGACGACTCTTGGTCATCCGGCCCACAGCGTATCCCTTGAGCCCTTCGAAGCTGCCCTTCAAGAACTCAAATCCACCGTGCGCTGGCCCCACGGTGGGCGCCAACTGTCGTGGAATTGTCACGGCAGATGTCCTCAAGCTAGGACTTAGTCGTGGAGCCATCGCCGCTAGGAAGCTTGAAGGGGTTAACGGGACAAGGAACACGAGGGTTTATACTGGTTCGGCCCCTTACGGTGAAGGTAAAAGCCTACGTCCAGTTGAGGTGGTATTGATTAGGGTTTCGATGACCAGGGAGCTTAACTGCTATGCCTGGCTCTCGATCAGATCTTTCTTGTCCCTAAACCGCTGCCGGGTCGTCCCTTTATATAGGGAGGCTGACGCCCAGCAGCTCTCAGAGTCCCGGCCGGCTCATAAGAGTGTCCGGCTCGGACTCTCAACTATTCTTGCCTTACACTACAAGTTCTACCATAATAATGTTTGTAACTACGGGCTTTAAGCCATATCCGCGTCTTAAGCCCATCTTTGGCCCACCGTCTTCAAGCTTGGCGCCGGGCTTCTGGCAATGACCATTATGAGTAACCCGGCCCCTCCTGGCGGGTGACTCTAAGGTCTATATCCTCAACAGAACTCCTCACGCTTGCTCTCAACAACACTTTGTGGAATGTGGTGCGCTTTGAAGTCCCGACAGAAGTCAGTCCAAGTGATCACACGACCTCCTCTGGAATCTTTGTATTGTTGATACCAATCAGCAGCTTGATCCTTGAGTTGAAAAGAAGCGAACTTGACATAGTCCTCAGGCCTGACATTGCTACATTCAAAATGCTTGTTGATGTCCACGAGCCAATCATCGGCATCCGTGGCCTCGGCACAGTAGCTGAAAGACTTGGGCTGATTTGCGAGAAACTGGTTGACGGTAGTGAAGTGAGGTTGATTGTATCCTTGACCTTGATTTCCTTGATTGCCTTGCCCTTGGGTGCGTTCTTGCAAGAGTTGCAGAATCATCTGAGCATTGGCGTTGGTGGCTGCCATGATAGCTTGCCATGCCTCCGGAGGCAGAGGTGGTGGCGAAGGGTTCGCCTGACTCCCTTCATTGCGTTCCGGATTCTGACGCGTTGGCGGAGCCATCCTGAAGAGGGTGACATCCGTTAGCATCTTGATAGACAAATAGACAAGTAGAATCAACAGATAGAAAATGCAACATATAGTCTTCACAATAAACATTCGAACGAAGATGAACGAATGAATTCCATAGTAAATCATCACACTTCCATTAAGTTGAGAAGCCACTTAGAAAAAAAGTATGGAATCAACATTTGACTTCGAAGCAACTCGAATACCACAATTCGAAACAAACAAAGTATTGGCTTGCAGAGTAAGCCGGAACAAACATATGATAGAGATTTCGTCCGAAGTTTTCGTGGTGGGGCCCACACGGGCTCGATCATACAGCACCATCATGTACAAGGCAGTGCACATGACATACGAAGCGTCCCCGAGTCGGCATAGCCAAGGACTCTTTAAGACACTACGAGACCACTGTAAAACCAACCGTGGAAAGGCGGACCACTAGACGTCGAACCCCAATCTCATATCATGCATCTGTCGGAAAGATATCCTAGGAGCTACTTGAATTCCCACTTATAAACTCCCGAAACTTTCTGGTTATGCAATCTGGTGTTGGGGATACAGGGGACACAAAATATATCACCCAAGCTAGCAATCCCTAGATCCAGCTGTATCCATCCATCAACACATAACCAAGAAACCTTCGGAAATCGTTTACCTCAACCTTCGAAAAGCATCTGTTATACGAGTTATGGCAATACTCCCGAACTCCCGCCCCAGTACTGGGTGGCGTCGAGGTGATCTCACCAACAACTACATAAAAGAGATTTCGATGTCGGCGAAACTCAGGTATTCCAGAACTGCAACGATAAAATTGTGACGACAACACCTCAGAGCTCAACTCCCCGGGACACTGCCACAACCCCTAAATGTCAGGAGGCACCAAGAACAATGTTCTCGTCACAAAACCATCGGAACGATTCTAAGATACCCGCGTGATCCTAAAAAAAATTTAGTGAAATTTGAGGAGAGAAGAGTCAAAACTTCTATGTCAGGAGACCTCACCAGAGTGATGAAGGGACTGAGGAGTTAAAAGAATCCTACTCTCCGATATATATAATCCTAAGACTCAAAACATTTTTGTTCTAGACTCAACAACGCCAGCGATTCGATCAAGCAGGGGGCTCCTAAGTCGGGGATGGCTCTGATTACCAACTTGTAACGCCCACGATGCGGCTATATCTCCCACGTGTCGAGGCACGACTTAGAGGCATAACCGCATAGTGGTTTTGTCGCAAGAAGGGTCATCTTCACACAATCCCATGTAATGAACAAGAATGGGATAATGAGAGTGGGCTTACAATCGCCACTTCACACAATACATAAATATAAATCATACATCATCCAAAATACAAACATAGACCGACTACGGTCAAAAACCAAATGAAAATAAGATAACCCCAAATGCTAGATCCCCGATCGTCCCAACTGGGCTCCACTACTGATCATCAGGAAAAGACACATAGTAACGACCACGTTCCTCATCGAACTCCCACTTGAGGTCGATTGCGTCATCTGCACTGGCATCGTCGGCACCTGCAACTGTTTGGTAGAATCTGTGAGTCACGAGGACTCAGCAATCTCACACCCGCGAGATCAAGACTATTTAAGCTTATAGGAAAGGATGATGTAATGAGGTGGAGCTGCAGCAGACACTAAGCATATATGGTGGCTAACATACGCAAAAGGGAGCGAGAAGAGAAGCAACGGAACGGTCGTCATCTAGTAATGACCAAGAAGTGATCCTGAACTCCTACTTACGTCATTCATAACTCAAACCGTGTTCACTTCCCGGAATCCGCCGAGAAGAGACCATCACGGCTACACACGCGGTTGATGTATTTTAATTAAGTCAAGTGACAAGTTCTCTACAACCGGACATTAACAAATTCCCATCTGCCTCATAACCGCGGGCACGGCTTTCGAAAGATAATACCCTGCAGGGGTGTCCCAACTTAGCCCATTATAAGCTCTCACGGTCAACGAAGGATAAACCTTCTCCCAGGAAGACCCGATCAGTCTCGGAATCCCGGTTTACAAGACATTTCGACAATGGTAAAACAAGACCAGCAAAGCCGCCCGATGTGCCGACAAATCCCAATAGCAGCTGCACATATCTCGTTCTCTGGGCAACACCGGATGAGACATCCTACGAGTAAAACCAGACCTCGAGTTTCCACGAGGGGGCCCTGTAGTCTACTCAGTTCGGACCAACACTCGAAGGAGCACTGGCCCGGGGGGGGTTAAAATAAAGATGACCCTCGGGCTCGCGAAAACCCGGGGGAAAAGGCTTAGGTGGCAAATGGTAAAACCAAGATTGGGCCTTGCTGGAGGAGTTTTATTCAAGGCGAACTGTCAAGGGGGTCCCATAAATCACCCAACCGCGTAAGGAACGCAAACTCAAGGAACATAATCCCGGTATGACGGAATCTAGGGCGGCAAGAGTGGAAGAAAACACCAGGCATAAGGCCGAGCCTTCCACCCTTTACCAAATATATAGATGCATTAATTAAATAAGAGATATTGTGATATCCAAAAATATCCATGTTCCAACATGGAACCAACTTCAACTTCACCTGCAACTAGCAACGCTATAAGAAGGGCTGAGCAAAAGCGGTAACTTAGCCAAACAACGGTTTGCTAGGAAAGGATGGTTAGAGGCTTGACATGGCAATATGGGGGGCATGATATAGCAAGTGGTAGGTAGCGAAGCATGGCAATAGAACGAACAACTAGCAAAGCAAAGATAGAAGTGACTTCGAGGGTATGGTCATCTTGCCTGCAAGGTTCTCAGAGTTGTCGAAAGCTTAATCCTCGTAAGCGTACTCAATAGGTTCCTCGTTCACGAACTCGTCTCCCAGCTCTACCCAACACAAGAACACAAGCAATGGAACCACAATCAATCACGGGAAATGCACAAGCAACATGATGCAAAACATTTATGATATGCGAGATATGGTATGCGATGCATATGCGTGCTCCGGAAGAAAAATGATGAACCAGGCAGTAACTTGGCAAACCAAGCATGCCACTGGAAAGATGAGATGATTTCGGTCGAAATCGATATAAAGATCACCGGAAACGGATGCACGGTTTGCAAATGGCAAGCAAAACAAGAATGACACGAAGCTGTGATTAACAGCATGATAGCACTTAGAATGCAACAAGAAACTATGCTACAGCACTCCAACGTAGCAACAAAGCATATGTTAGTAACCTACAGGTGATTGTTGACAAAAGATGAACACTGAGCTACGGCTAGATCACAACATAACAAGCTCAAACAAGCATGGCAAAAGTGCAAAAGATAACAGATTTACAGACTTGGTTAAACAAAGCATATGTCAGTAACGGAACATGGCTAAACAAGGAATGACAGTATTCTAATAAATGTATGTCACAAAAGTCCCTTACTGACCATAAGCCAAAAAGGATCAGAAGATATGATGGCAACCATGTAAACATAGCAAGTTTCGTTAACAGGTTTCAGACTTGGCAGAAAACAGAGCATGGCAGAAACAATAATATGAAGGCATCTTTGTGAGCTTGATGCACTCACCACAAAGCAATGCATGACAAAACAAGCATACCTACAGCAATATGGAAAGTTTATGAAGCTATCCCTGGCAAGAGAAAATACATAGCATGAAAGGAACAACTACAACAAGCTTGGCAAAATTGAATATCATGTTAAAAATCTGCCGGAAATATTTTATAGCAAAAGTAGAGCAAGATTGAGTCATGCTTTGGCACTCCATAATTGCAAACAAGGCCATAAATGGATCAATTACAAGAATATCTATAAAACATCCTTACTGAACATCTCCAAAAGGAGCATGGATCTCTCTGTAGCCACATGGATACATAGCAACAAAATAACAGCAGTCACAGACTTGGAGAAATCACTAAGTCCCTGAAATCAGAAACATTACTGAGCCTAGTTTGCATGCTTGTGCTAGTCACCACAGAGATCACAAAAATACATGGCATACACCTCTGTAAACATGGCATGGCATACAGCAAAACACATGAAGACCTCATGCCCATAAGACGCACAGATTAAATGCAACAAAAATAACAAATCCTCAAGTTCTGATAATTAACAGCAGATAACGCAACTAGCACTCTTGCACCAGAGATTTGGGCATCAAGATGGACTCAAATTAACATGGTGCAATGGAACAAAATGAAGAGCATCTCGAGGCGAACATTTCGATATATTACACGCGCGAAACGGAACTATATGCAGAGAGTTATGATGCGATGAACATGAGCATATAATGTAAAAACTCGGGGACTTGGAGAAATCGGGAGAGGGGAAGAAAGTCAACCACTGCGCCTGGATCTAGATCAGGCCGGTGCTCGAGCTCGGGGACGGCCGAAGCTCGCCGGAGCAAGGGCGCTCGCCGGGGAAGACGGAGGAGAGGGCCGGCGGGGAGGAGGCGCGCGGAGCTGGAGCCGGAGACGGGGAGGATGCGCCGGGGCACGGGGGCCGCGAGGCGCGGCGGCACGCCGTCGGGCTCGGGCGCCGGCGGACACGGCGGACGGCAGCCGGCGTCGGCGGCTTGGCGCGGGTCGGCACCGGGCTTCGGCGGAGGAGGAAGGAGCGGGCGAGCGGCGGAGGGATCCCGCGGGGCCCGCGCGGGCCTGTCGAGCCGGCGGCGGAGGTGGGCGGCGCGGGACACGTGGCGGGTGCGGAGTGTCTGCGGGGCGGCGGCGGCTTCGTCCGGCGTGGTACGGACACGTCCGGCAGCGCCGGAGGGCGATTTTTAGGGTTTTGGACTGCGGGAGGATTCGGGAGAGACACATATTTATAGGTAGAGGGAGCTAGGAGACTCCAAATGGAGTGCGGTTTTCGCCCACACGATCGTGATCGAACGACCTAGAGCATCGAAGTGAGTTTGCTGGGTTTTCGGCTGTTTGAAGGAGGTTTTTTGCTGCAACACACAAAAGGACTTTGTGGTTGCCCGGTTAACCGTTGGAGTACCAAACGACCTACAACTGGAACGAAACTTGACCGGTGGTCTACCAGTGGTATACCAAGGCCACTTGACAAGCCTCGGTCCATTCCGAGAACGTTCGACACCCGCTCACGAAAAGAAACAGGAGGGGTGCGCCGGAGGAGGTGGGAGTGCCGGATTGCAAAACGGACACGGGGAAAATGCTCGGATGCAAGAGACGAACACGTATGCACATGATGACATGATATGGTATGCATGACGAAAACAAAATGCAAAACGAAAGACAAAACCCGACCACGAAGGAAATATCATAACACATAGCCGAAAATGGCAAGAGTTGGAGTTACAAATATGGAAAGTTACATCCGGGGTGTTACACCTCGCGCCTCACTGCACACTGTAACATACCTATTAGGCATTATGAGAAAGAAGAAAAGTTGCTGCCTCCTGTTTTTCTAGACTATAAGAGTATGGTAGCACATGATTTTATTGTTAAGAATAAGAAAAAGATGCTTAACCATAGACTGAAATTTGATAAAAATTACTTTGAGACTATTGCTTTGCCTGCTCCTTCTTTGTTCAACTTATCTTCAGGCAAGTATCTTGTTCTGCCGGAAGCCATTCGTGCCTACCGGAACCTCACACCAGCTCCAGAGCCAGAGCCGGAGCCACAACTTGATCCTCACCATCAGTCTGTTTACCAGTGGGATCCGGAGGAGATCACCAACCAGTGGCACGCCGAGGATCCTTCTCAGTACGGCCCCAGCTACAACTTTGGATATCCGCCAGGCCATCCGTGGCCCTAAACCAACTTAGGCCAAAAGCTTAAGCTTGGGGGAGTATGTATCTCTCACCGACATTACATTCATGTTCACACACTCATTCCAGTTGTGGGTGCTCATACTTTTTCATTGTACTATCCATGCTAGTTTATTTTCTTTTCTAGCCTTCTTCTTGTGTGTTTGAAAAACCTTAAGAAAAACCAAAAAAATAGTTGTAGCTTTTAGCTAGTTTACTTTCCATGCCTGTAGTAGTAATAATTAAAAAGAAAACACAAAAAATATTTCCCGTTCCTCTTTTGCTTGTTGGGAGCTTTCCCGTGTAAATAGTTTTTGTTTTATTTTCTTTTCTTTGGGGGTTGAGAGGAGAAGACCATGATTAAAATGTTGAAGTAGCTCTTATATGCATTGATGTTGATTTAACAAAGAGCCCATGTTACCTTGTCTTCTCCTTTGTATTAAATGCTCACAGATTCCAGCTTAGTCCATTGCACGTGCACTATTATTATTATCCACACCGTTCAGTCATGCTAGTGAAAGGCAATAATGACGATATATGATGGACTGGTTGAGATGAGAGAAGCTGGTATGAACTTGACCTCTCTTGATTTTGTAAATATGATTAGTTCATCGTTCCTGATTCAGCCTATTATGAATGAAACATGTTTGCAATGACAATTAGAGATTATAGTTGCTCATGCCATGCTTAATTAGCTAGGAGTTTATAATGGTTTACCTTGCGTGCCAACATGCTATTAAAATGGTTGTGATGTGGTATGATAGGGTGGTATCCTCCTTGGAATGATTCGAGTGACTTGACTTGGCACATGTTCACACATGTAGTTGAAACAAAATCAACATAGCCTCCACGATATTTATGTTCATGGTGGATTATATCCTACTCATGCTTGCACTCAATGTTTATTAATTTTAATGCATGTTCATGACTGTTGTCGCTCTCTAGTTGGTCGTTTCCCAGTCTTTTTCTAGCCTTCACTTGTACTAAGAGGGAATACTGCTTGTGCATCCACTTCCATAAATCCCAAAGTTATTCCATATGAGTCCACCATACCTTCCTATATGTGGTATCTACCTACCGTTCCAAGTAAATTTGTATGTGCCAAACTCTAAACCTTCAACTGAAATTCTGTTTTGCATGCTCGAATAGCTCATGTATTAACTAGGGTTGTCTGTATCATCCATGCTAGGCGGGTTATTCTCAAGAGGAGTGGACTCTGCTCCTCACTCACGAGAAAATGGCTGGTCACCGGGATTCGCAGTCCCATGCTCAAACCAAATCAAAATAATTGCAAACAAAACTCCCCCAGGATTGTTGTTAGTTGGAGGCACCCGTTGCTTCGGGCAAGCCATGGATTGATGCTTGTTGGTGGTGGGGGAGTATAAATTTTACCATTCTTCTTGGGAACCGCCTATAATGTGTGTAGCATGGAAGATATCGAGATCTCTCGGTTGTTATGTTGACAATGAAAGTATGCCGCTCAAAATATTATTTATCTCTATTTCAAAAATCGAGCTCTGGCACCTCTACAAATCCCTGCTTCCCTCTACGAAGGGCCTATCTATTTACTTTTATGTTGAGTCATCATCCTCTTATTAAAAAGCACTACTTGGAGAGTACCGTTGTCATTTGCATCCATTACTATTAATTTATATTATGTATGACTATGACTGGATCTCTTTTACCATGAATTACAATGTTTAGTCAGTCCTTGATCTTCATAGGTGCTCTGCATTTATGTTTTGCGGTCTCAAAAAGGGCTAGCGAGATACCATCTTGTTATATCATATTATGATTGTTTTGAGAAAGTGTTGTCATCCGAGATTTATTATTATTGCTCGATAGTTGATTATGCCATTGATATGAGTAAACATGAGACCTAAGTGTTATTGTGAATACAGTTAGTTGATAATCTTTGCTGAAAACTTGAATGCTGGCTTTACATGTTTGCAACAACAAGAGCAAACAGAGTTTGTAAAAGTTTTTTTCTTTATCACTTTCAGTTTGTCAACTGAATTGCTTGAGGACAAGCAAAGGTATAAGCTTGGGGGAGTTGATACGTCTCCATCGTATCTACTTTTCCAAACACTTTTGCCCTTGTTTTGGACTCTAACTTGCATGATTTGAATGGAACTAACCCGGACTGACGCAGTTTTCAGTAGAATTGCCATGGTGTTATTTTTATGCAGAAATAGAAGTTCTCGGAATGACCTGAAACTTCACGAAGAATATTTTTGGAATTAATAAAAATACTGGCGAAAGAATCAAGGCCAGGGGTCCCACACCCTATCCACGATGGTGGGGGGGCGCACCCCCTGCCTCGTGGGCCCCCTAGTGCTCCACCGACCTCAACGTCAACTCTATATATTCACGTTCGGGGAGAAAACAATCAGAGAGAAGGATTCATCGCGTTTTACGATATGGATCTGCCGCCAAGCCCTAAACTCTCTCAGGAGGGCTGATCTGGAGTCCGTTCGGGGCTCCGGAGAGGGGAATCCGTCACCGTCATCATCATCAACCATCCTCCATCACCAATTTCATGATGCCCACCGTCGTGCGTGAGTAATTCCATCGTAGGCTTGCTGGACGGTGATGGGTTGGATGAGATTTATCATGTAATCGAGTTAGTTTTGTTAGGCTTTGATCCCTAGTATCCACTATCGTTGGTTTATTTCGGTTTTCTCGGTTTTCTCCCAGTTTACTATTTTTGGGTTAGGGTTTTTCTCGGTTTATTCCGATTAGTTCTAAGTAGCGAACGTTCTCTGTTTAGTTAGTTTTAACGAACACATTCGTTCGTATCGTTCTGTTAGCGAACGTTCGTTCGTTAAATTTTTCTTTTTCTGTTTATTTTCAGCCAGGGACCTATCCGCGATTACTTTTATCACAGAGTAGTCCCTAATCTTCAAACCATCGCAACTTTTTACTTGTTTGTCCAAATCCAGTGAAACCAATGCCAAAATCTTCGTCTTGTTCCCCTCTTTCCAGATAATCAACTTTAACATGGTTTCAACAAATTAAAATTTGGGTTCAAGCAGATTTGAATTCAAACTTCTTTTTACCGTAGTTTGAGTTTCGTAGCTCCGATTCGATTGATTCTTTTTGCAAATCGAAGCTCTTTAGTCGAACTTTCAGTTTGAATATTTTCTCTTGAGTTTTACACTTGCATCTTATGCTTGAGTGCTTATGTATGCTATTGTTTGTTCACGATAGAGTTTCCGGAGTGCGAAGCGTGCTACTACGAGTCACTAGGGTTTTCAGATCGTCAGCAAGGCAAGTAACACTTTGATCATACCCTTTATTACCCAGTTTTTATGCATTAGTTTCAATCCTCAAACATTGCATGGGTAGGATCTGATTAACAAGTGGGTATTGGGAAGTAGTTGATGAGGTAGAACATATTGTCTTATATTCAAACCCTGGGAGTTACTTCTACGTTATGCTTATACTGGTATGCTATGCTCGTAGACGTGGTTTGGATTGAGTGGTTCATGACAAATGTGAGAGACTATTGTTAATTAAGGGATTACTTAAGGTGGCTACTTTAATACACATCTGGGTGGATTGGTTTGTGGGCACCTGGGGTAATCCAGTGTTGTCCAAAGGAGATCCCGGGGTATCCATGTGATTTTCCTATGGTTTGCCACCCAGGCTCAAAGGGATCATTATGTTATTCATGTTGGAAACTTCCGTGTGCAGCAACAAGCCATTATGGGCTCTGGCATAGTTGACTATGTTGTGTGACCTCTTTCAGTGGTAGACTAGCATATGTAGGTGATGTAGGTGGTATGGTCTACCCGTCGAAAGAGTTAATGCTTTTGAAAGACTGTGTCTCGGTCATCCGTTTCTCAAACATCATGTAGTGCGAGAAATTCAACGGTGGAGATCGAGACTTGTGGGGAAAAGTGCGCAAACCTCTGCAGAGTGTATAAGCTAATCATGATTAGCCGTGTCCCGGTTATGGAAATTTTTGAGTATCTGGTGCTTGAATTATTTGATCTCATCACTCTACTTAATTAATTTTGTCGGGTTGATTAACTTTTAATTTGGGATTAAGATGGGGTTACCATTCTCAATGTTTTCAACAAACTTTGTAGTTAAATAAAATATGTTCCTTTGTTGTAGGAAAAAATTAGCTTTACGCAAAATGATAACCATAGAGCCTCCACTAGCCATATATGCATATAGTTATAGCTGTTACTTGTTCATTGCTCTATAGTGTTATCTTGCCAGCATATTCCATGTGCTGACCTACACAGGCTGCAACGTATTATGTTGCAGAGTTTTCAGACGAAGAGTGAGGTGTGCTAGGTCGTTGTTGTGCACTCAGCTATGTCGTTGGAGTTGATGGACTCATTTACTTTCGAAGCTTCCGCTGTTATCTTATTAGATGGCCTTAAGCCATATTATTGTAATGAGTTCTCTTTTGAGACATTCGATGTAATAAGTGTGTGATTGAACTCTGTTATAAATCCTCGAGTATTGTGTGTGTCAGCATTACCGACCCAGGGATGACACTTATACACAGAGATTTGACCGTCTGAGGTCGGACCGCACAGGACTTTTCTTGAAACTAGTGGTATTGTTAACCATCAACATTTGATGCTCTTTCTTGATTTCTACCTTCGTCGATATCAGCATCGCAAAGAGCTCGGGAATCGTTTTCGTCATTCCTTGCATATTATAGTTCATCACAAAGTTCTAGTAGCATGGTGATAGTGGCTAGAGAACTCTGTCAATACCTATCTCATCTGAAGATTAACTCCCACTTGATTCAAGAGATTGAAGTACCCATACATTCTGAGCACATGCTCACTGGCTGAGTTATTCTCCTCCATCTTGTAGGAAAAGTACTTGTCAAAGGTCTCATACCTCTCGACATGGGCATGAGTCTGAAATACCAATTTCAGCTCTTGGAATATCTCATATGCTCCGTGGCGTTCAAAATTTTTTTGAAGTCTCGATTCTAAGCCGTAAAGCATGGCGCACTAAACTATTAAGTAGTCATCATATTGAGCTCGGCAAACATTCATAATGTCTACATCTGCTCCTGCAATAGGTCTGTAACCTAGCGGTGCATTAAGGACATAATTCTTCTGTGCAGCAACGAGGATAATCCTTAGATCACGGACCCAGTCCGCATCATTGCTACTATCATCTTTCAACTTAGTTTTCTCTAGGAACATATCAAAAATAGGGAGATACAACGCGAGCTATTGATCTACAACATAATTTGCAAATATTATTAGGACTAAGTTAATGGTAAATTTAAGTTCAATTAATCAAATTATGAATGAATTCCCACTTAAATCAACACCCCTCAAGTTGTCTAAGTGATACATGATCCAAATCAACTAAACCATGTCCGATCATCACGTGAGATGGAGTAGTCTTCAATGGTGAACATCTCTATGCTGATCATATCTACCATATGACTCATGTTCGACCTTTCGGTCTGCAGTGTTCTGAGGCCATGTCTGTACATAATTGGCTCGTCAAGTTTAACCCAAGTATTCTGCATGTGCAAAACTTTCTTACACCCGTTGTATGTGAACGTAGAGTCTATCACACCCGATCATCACGTGGTGTCTCAACACGACGAACTGTAGCAACGATGCATACTCAGGGAGAACACTTTTACCTTGAAATTTAGTGAATGGATCATTTTATAATGCTACCGCCGTACTAAGCAAAATAAGATGCATAAAAGATAAACATCACATGCAATCAAATTATGTGACATGATATGGCCATCATCATCTCGTGCTTTTGATCTCCATCTCCAAAGCATCGTCATGATCTCCATCGTTGCGTCGTGGTCGTCTCGCAAACTATTGCTTCTACAACTATCGCTAACGCGTAGTTATAAAGTAAATCAATTCTACATGGCATGTGCATTTCATACAGTAAAGAGACAACCATAAGGCTCATGCCGGTTGCCGATAACTTTACAAAACATGATCATCTCATACAATAATGTTTATCACATCATGTCTTGACCATATCACATCACAACATACCCTGCAAAAACAAGTTATACGTCCTCTACTTTGTTGTTGCAAGTTTTACGTGGCTACTACGGGCTTCTAGCAAGAACCGTTCTTACCTACGGCAAAAACCACAATGGTGATTCGTCAAGTTTGCTATTTTAACCTTATTCAAGGACCGGCCGTAATCAAATTTGATTCAACTAAAGTAGGAGAAACAGACACCCGCCAGCCACCTTTATGCAAAACTAGTTGCATGTCTATCAGTGGAACCGATCTCATGTACATGGACATGTAAGGTTGGTCCGGGCCGCTTCATCCCACAATACCACCGAATCAAAATAAGACGTTGGTGGTAAGCAGTATGACTATCACCTCCCACAACTCTTTGTGCTCTACTCATGCATATCATGTACGCATAGACCTAGCTCTGATAACACTGTTGGGAATCATTGCATGGAAAACAAAAAAAATCTACGCACACGAAATGATCTATCCATGGATATGCATATTAATGAGGGGGAGAGTGTGTCTACATACCCTCGTAGACCGTAAGTGGAAGCGTTTCACAACACGGTTGATGTAGTCGAACTTCTTCACGCTTTAACCGATCAAGTACCGAACGCATGGTACGTCCGTGTTCTGCACACGTTCAGCTCGGTGACGTCCCTCGCCTTCTTGATTCAGCAAGACGTCGAGGTAGTAGATGAGTTCCGTGAGCATGACGGCATGGTGACGGTGATGGTGAAGTGATCTTCCCAGGGCTTCGCCTAAGCGCTACGAAAATATGACCGGGGTGTAAACGATGGAGGGGGGCGCCGCACACGGCTAGGCAATTGTCTGGGATGTGCTAGGCATCCCCCTCCTCATATATATAGGTGGGAGGGAGAGGGGAGAGGCCAAGGGGCGCCCCAAGTAGGTCAGAATCCTACTTCGGCTCCTGCCCTTGGCCACACCCCCTGCCATATTTGTCGGAGGGCGAAAATAGAGGGGGAGAGGGAAGGAAGGGGGAATCCTATTCCACTCTTTCCTTCTCCTCCTAGGCCGGCCCATATGCACTAGTAGAAAACAGGGCATTGGTTCGGCCCTCGTAATACCATTAATCCCGGTTCGCTCACGAACCAGGACCAATGGAGGCAACTATCCCGGTTCGTGAGCCCAGGGGGCCGGCCGGGCCACGTGGGCCACTGGTCCCGGTTCGTCTAGACCTTTTGGTCCCGGTTCCACGCACGAACCAGGGCCAATGCGCCTTGCCCCTGGCCCATGACCATTAGTCTCGGTTTGTGCCACAAACCGAGACTAAAGGGTTGGTCCTCGTTGCGGTCAGAGTTTAGTCCCACCTCGCCAACCGAAGGGCGCTCACACCGGTTTATAAGCCCGTCCCTCTCTGCCTTGTTGAGCTCCTCTCAAAATGAAAATAGATGCCCTTATACAGGGAATTTGACCTAAATTCAGAGTGCATTTCTCTGAAATTCATAGAAATTTATTAATAATTTAGGTTGAATTCTCTCTGTAGGCGCATCTATGCTCATTTTTTTATGTTGGGGTTGGCGATCTTTATAGACTTTTTGTGTGTTGAATATGCACCATTCAAAATCAGTCTCTGCTTTGAATGATTCATTTTGAGAAAAGTCTGGAGTTCAAATAAGTTCAAGAAAATGATATCCCTTTGTAACAGATGAGTTTTCGTCCGAAACCCTGATACTTCGAAAGAGATTGTCCATTTTGTTCACGAAGTGCATCCACCTTTTGCCGGGACCCTCTCAACTTTTTAGCACATGCTATGTGGGTGAAATGATGATACCATGCCAACTTTCAACCTTTTCAGAGTTCATTTGTAGGGTTTTTCAATTTCAAGTTCATTTGAAATGCTTTTCAATTTTAGGGTCTTATAGCTCAAAATAATTAGTAAATGCATAAAAAATAACAAATGAAGTCAGAAAGGATTGAAAAATGATGATGTGGCTTTGAATGGTGCATTTTGAACACACAAAAAGTCAGGAGTTCAAATAAGTTTTAAAAAATGAAATCCCTTTGTAACAGACGAGTTTCCGTATGAAATCCTGATACTTTGAAGGAGATTGTCCGTTTTGTACACGAAGTGCATCCAGTTTTTGCCGTAACCCTCTCAACTTTCTTGCACATGCTATGTGGATGAAATGATGATACCATGCCAACATTCAACCTTTTCAGAGTTCATTTGAAATGCTTTTCAATTTTAGGGTCTTATAGCTCAAAATAATTAGTAAATGCATGAAAAATAACAAATGAAGTCAGAAAGGATTGAAAAATGATGATGTGGCTTTGAATGGTGCATTTTGAACACACAAAAAGTTAGGAGTTCAAATAAGTTTTAAAAAATGAAATCCCTTTGTAACAGACGAGTTTCCGTATGAAATCATCATACTTTGAAAGAGATTGTCCGTTTTGTACACGAAGTGCATCCAGTTTTTGCTGTAACCCTCTCAACTTTCTTGCACATGCTATGTGGATGAAATGATGATACCATGCCAACTTTCAATCTTTTCAGAGTTCATTTGAAATGCTTTTCAATTTTAGGGTCTTATAGCTCAAAATAATTAGTAAATGCATGAAAAATAACAAATGAAGTCAGAAAGGATTGAAAAATGATGATGTGTCTTTGAATGGTGCATTTTGAACAGACAAAAAGTCAGGAGTTCAAATAAGTTTTAAAAAATGAAATCCCTTTGTAACAGACGAGTTTCCGAATGAAATCCTGATACTTTGAAAGAGATTGTCTGTTTTGTACACGAAGTGCATCCAGTTTTTGCCGTAACCCTCTCAACTTTCTTGCACATGCTATTTGGATGAAATGATGATACCATGCCAACTTTCAACCTTTTCAGAGTTCATTTGAAATGCTTTTCAATTTAGGGTCTTATAGCTCAAAATAATTAGTAAATACATGAAAAATAACAAATGAAGTCAGAAAGGATTGAAAAATGATGATGTGGCTTTGAATGGTGCATTTTGAACACACAAAAAGTCAGGAGTTCAAATAAGTTTTAAAAAATGAAATCCCTTTGTAACAGACGAGTTTCCGTATGAAATCCTGATACTTTGAAGGAGATTGTCCGTTTTGTACACGAAGTGCATCCAGTTTTTGCCGTAACCCTCTCAACTTTCTTGCACATGCTATGTGGATGAAATGATGATACCATGCCAACTTTCAACCTTTTCAGAGTTCATTTGAAATGCTTTTCAATTTTAGGGTCTTATAGCTCAAAATAATTAGTAAATGCATGAAAAATAACAAATGAAGTCAGAAAGGATTGAAAAATGATGATGTGGCTTTGAATGGTGCATTTTGAACACACAAAAAGTTAGGAGTTCAAATAAGTTTTAAAAAATGAAATCCCTTTGTAACAGACGAGTTTCCGTATGAAATCATGATACTTTGAAAGAGATTGTCCGTTTTGTACACGAAGTGCATCCAGTTTTTGCTGTAACCCTCTCAACTTTCTTGCACATGCTATGTGGATGAAATGATGATACCATGCCAGCTTTCAATCTTTTCAGAGTTCATTTGAAATGCTTTTCAATTTTAGGGTCTTATAGCTCAAAATAATTAGTAAATGCATGAAAAATAACAAATGAAGTCAGAAAGGATTGAAAAATGATGATGTGTCTTTGAATGGTGCATTTTGAACAGACAAAAAGTCAGGGGTTCAAATAAGTTTTAAAAAATGAAATCCCTTTGTAACAGACGAGTTTCCGAATGAAATCCTGATACTTTGAAAGAGATTGTCTGTTTTGTACACGAAGTGCATCCAGTTTTTGCCGTAACCCTCTCAACTTTCTTGCACATGCTATTTGGATGAAATGATGATACCATGCCAACTTTCAACCTTTTCAGAGTTCATTTGAAATGCTTTTCAATTTAGGGTCTTATAGCTCAAAATAATTAGTAAATGCATGAAAAATAACAAATGAAGTCAGAAAGGATTGAAAAATGATGATGTCGCTTTGAATGGTGCATTTTGAACACACAAAAAGTCAGGAGTTCAAATAAGTTTTAAAAAATGAAATCCCTTTGTAACAGACGAGTTTCCGTATGAAATCCTGATACTTTGAAGGAGATTGTCCGTTTTGTACACGAAGTGCATCCAGTTTTTGCCGTAACCCTCTCAACTTTCTTGCACATGCTATGTGGATGAAATGATGATACCATGCCAACTTTCAACCTTTTCAGAGTTCATTTGAAATGCTTTTCAATTTTAGGGTCTTATAGCTCAAAATAATTAGTAAATGCATGAAAAATAACAAATGAAGTCAGAAAGGATTGAAAAATGATGATGTGTCTTTGAATGGTGCATTTTGAACAGACAAAAAGTCAGGAGTTCAAATAAGTTTAAAAAAATGAAATCCCTTTGTAACAGACGAGTTTCCGAATGAAATCCTGATACTTTGAAAGAGATTGTCTGTTTTGTACACGAAGTGCATCCAGTTTTTGCCGTAACCCTCTCAACTTTCTTGCACATGCTATTTGGATGAAATGATGATACCATGCCAACTTTTAACCTTTTCAGAGTTCATTTGAAATGCTTTTCAATTTTAGGGTCTTATAACTCAAAATAATTAGTAAATGCATGAAAAATAACAAATGAAGTCAGAAAGGATTGAAAAATGATGATGTGGCTTTGAATGGTGCATTTTGAACACACAAAAAGTTAGGAGTTCAAATAAGTTTTAAAAAATGAAATCCCTTTGTAACAGACGAGTTTCCGTATGAAATCATGATACTTTGAAAGAGATTGTCCGTTTTGTACACGAAGTGCATCCAGTTTTTGCTGTAACCCTCTCAACTTTCTTGCACATGCTATGTGGATGAAATGATGATACCATGCCAGCTTTCAATCTTTTCAGAGTTCATTTGAAATGCTTTTCAATTTTAGGGTCTTATAGCTCAAAATAATTAGTAAATGCATGAAAAATAACAAATGAAGTCAGAAAGGATTGAAAAATGATGATGTGTCTTTGAATGGTGCATTTTGAACAGACAAAAAGTCAGGAGTTCAAATAAGTTTAAAAAAATGAAATCCCTTTGTAACAGACGAGTTTCCGAATGAAATCCTGATACTTTGAAAGAGATTGTCTGTTTTGTACACGAAGTGCATCCAGTTTTTGCCGTAACCCTCTCAACTTTCTTGCACATGCTATTTCGATGAAATGATGATACCATGCCAACTTTCAACCTTTTCAGAGTTCATTTGAAATGCTTTTCAATTTAGGGTCTTATAGCTCAAAATAATTAGTAAATGCATGAAAAATAACAAATGAAGTCAGAAAGGATTGAAAAATGATGATGTCGTTTTGAATGGTGCATTTTGAACACACAAAAAGTCAGGAGTTCAAATAAGTTTTAAAAAATGAAATCCCTTTGTAACAGATGAGTTTCCATTTGAAATCCTGATACTTTGAAAGAGATTGTCCGTTTTGTACACGAAGTGCATCTAGTTTTTGCCGTAACCCTCTCAACTTTCTTGCACATGCTATGTGGATGAAATGATGATACCATGCCAACTTTCAACCTTTTCAGAGTTCATTTGAAATGCTTGTGCGTTTCCCCTCTTGGCCCATAAGGCCCATATCTTTTGCCGGGGGTGCCCGGAACCCCTTCTGGTGACCCGTTAAGTACCCGGTACCCCGCGAAACACTTCCTTGTCCGAAGACCCTCGTCCTATATATCAATCTTTACCTGTCGACCATTTTGAGACTCCTCGTCATGTCCGTGATCTCATCCGGGAGTCGTAACAACATTCGGTCACCAAATCACATAACTCATATAATAATATATCGTCATCAAACGTTAAGCGTGCGCACCCTATGGGTTCGAGAACTATGTAGACATGACCGAGACACCTCTCCAGTCAATAACCAATAGCGGAACCTGGATGCCCATATTGGCTCCTACATATCCTACAAAGATCTTTGTAGGTCAAACCGTTATGACAACATACATAATTCCCTTTGTCCATTGGTATGTTACTTGCCCGAGATTTGATCGTCCGTATCTCTATACCTACTTCAATCTCATTACCGGCAAGTCTCTTTACTCGTTCCATAATACATCACCTTGTAACTAACTCCTTGGTCATTTGCTTGCAATGTTATGATGTGCAATACCGAGTGGGCCCAGAGATACCTCTCCGATATTCGGAGTGACAAAACCTAATCTCGATCTATGCCAACCCAACGAACACCCTTCGAGATACATGTAGGGAATCTTTATGATCACCCAGTTACGTTGTGACGTTTGATAGCACACAAGGTATTCCTCCGGTATCCGGGGGTTGCATAATCTCATAGTCGAAGGAATAAGTATTTTACATGAAGAAAGCAATGGCAATAAACTGAACGATCATTATGCTAAGCTAACGGGTGGGTCTTGTCCATCACATCATTCTCCTAATGATGTGATCTCGTTATCAAATGACAACACATGTCTATGGTTAGGAAACTTTAACCATCTTTGATCAACGAGCTAGTCTAGTAGAGGCTTACTAGGGACACGGTATTTGTTTACGTATTCACACATGTATTTAAGTTCTGATCAATATAATTCTAGCATGAATAATAAACATTTATCATGAATAAGGAAATATAAAATAACAACTTTATTATTGCCTCTAGGGCATATTTCCTTCAGCATGGAGTCCTACAATGGCCATGAATTGTCACCCCAAATAAGTTGGGTTGACTTAAGATATGTCAAGAAACCATCGAGTATTTTTGAAGGGTGCCAGGCTAGCCCGGAAGGGCGAATCTGGGAGCACCTCCATGTTAACACCACATACAAATGATCTCACCTTTTTTTACATGGCCTACCATGAGCACATCAAGCAAACATGCGAATTGGTTCTTAGTTTAGACAACTTTTCCATGTGTTGGGATTTTTTTATCGATGATGCCCAAAAACTGGCCCCACGTGACATTACTTGAAAACTTCACTTAAAATGGTTCAAACTTGTCATGGAGGCCTAGCATGATAATGAGTTGTTACCCCAAAAATTTGAGTTGATTTAAGGAAGGTCAAGAAACCAGCATGTGCTCTCAGAGGATGCCATGTTAGCCCCATGAAGGGCGCGTACTAGAGCACCTCCGTGTTTACAATATCTACAAATGATGCCAACTTAATTTCATGATCTCCCATGAGCAAATCAAGAATTCGTTCACAATGGCTTTCAATTTAGCCAAAAAAATTAATCCTTTTGCAATTTCCAAGCAAAAAAGAACAATAAACATCGCCTGCATGGTGTACCCCCCTAGACACCCATCAAAAGTGGGTGGCACATGATGCATTACACTTTGTTTGTCTTATGGTGGACCTAGTTGACACACCAAGCCTAGTTGGATCATTGGCCTACACCGGATTCTATCTCGTAGAATAGCTCAGGTACATCACCTGCTCCCATCTAGAACCTTCGAGCTACCTCTGTCCACTATGTGAAGCAAGTACAACATGAAATATGTGAAATTCCCCCAAGCTTTTAAAGTTCATTCCATGACAAAATCAAGCAAGCATGCAAATACTATTTAGTTTACACAAAATTTACCATGTACTGTAATTTTTGTAGTCGAAAATACTCGAAAATTGGCCGCACGTGACAAAACGATATTTTGCACAAAATGGTTCAAATATAGCATGGAGGCCTAACATAGCCTTGAATTGTCACCCCAAAAAGTTGGGTTGATTGGCTGATCTTACTTTATCAAGCGTGCATCGACGAGGCAATGAAAGATGGCTTGCTAACACCAGCTAAGACCATCAAATTTGCTGAGCGGAAGAAAGTACGCCATGATAACATGCCACACCAGAGCATTCTTTGCTTTTGCATTACGTACTTTTGCCAATCATGAGCATTCTCTACTTTTGGCAATTAGGGATACATGCTCAGTTATTTTGCTTGAACTGGCAGTAGGTCCTTGTGCCAATCATTTGCATGATGTACTTTTCCCAATAACTAATACAACCTAAGTGCATATCAAAAAGTGGAAATGGGTACTTTTGGCAATCATGTGCAGGCTACATTTTTGGCAATAACTAATGCATGCTCATTTGTTCTGCTTGTTCATGGAGGCCCTTTGGGAGGGAACGTTGGTCTCGAATGACGTATTTTCCAACATCCTTAAAATGTACCCAAATTTTTGTCTACAGCCTTGTATCAACATGAGAAGCATCCATGCCAGGTTTGGTAGCTTTGTGATGTTGTATGGATTTTGTACCTATTTCCCAATGATAAAACACTAAAAGACTTCCGGACATGATGCAACGTGCATTCGCTGTCAAAATTGCTTCAATTTTTGTGTGCGGTACCGGGGTGGGCGTGCCCACCTGCTCGCAAAATTTTGTGTCGTACTGAAGATGACCAAAATTTGGCCATCTTCATCGCGAGCTGGGTAGGAGGGGAGGGTCCGTCTCGAAGGACGGTTTTTTTGACATGATTCAAATGTTACCAAAATTTTTCTAGAACCTTGCATGAACATGAGAACCAATGATGCCAAGTCTGGTAGCTTTCAGATGTTGTATGGATTTTCAAGCTTTTTCGAGATGATATGTAAACTTGCTGTGGTTGCAGATTATATGAAAATGCATTTCTCATACTACTAAAAGTTGATGTCTGAAATTCATAGAATACTTATATGCTAACTACTGCAAGGATATGAGATTAAAAAGACATTGGTTAACAGAATATCTAATTTAAAAAGACTACAAACATATGCTACTCAGAGAAGCATACATACCGCTGCTGTCAGGAAAGGATCCATCCCTCCCACCCACCCAGCAGCTCACGCAAACAGTTTAAACCCAGCACAAGCGCCACGCAAGAACCAGTTTGTAGTGCACTACATATTACATTACACAAATAGACAAGACATAAAAAGAAAGCAGAACATGCTTTCTCTAGCAAGAGTTTGTCTTGAGATACTTCCAGCATGTCTAGCCTCAAGGATGAACCAGCGTCGGCACCCCTATCCTCCATCCATGCGTAGTACATCTGAAGATCTCCCACCGCAACCTACTCAACTTCTCTTACGCCCGCCGTCATGCGCCTTATTTTTTCTTGGTTTTTCTGCAACACATTACAATCATGTAAATTTTAAATAATCATATTAACAGGAACACAGAGATCAACCAGCCTCATATTATCAGAGAACACTCTAATTATAAGTTTCCATAAACTCCAGAAAGTAGCATAAATGCCTACTGTGATAAGACTTGTATCACTTTTATCCAATATCCCAATCCACACGACAAATATATCTTCCATGTTGTCATAGATGTCATGTATCCCAAAAGAACATTTCATCAGCATCCACAACATCTTTGCGACAGAACAACGGTAAAAAATATGGTCAACTTCCTCCTCTCTTCCACAAAAAGAGCAAATGTTGTCTCTAAGCCACAACCCTTTTTCTCAAGTTATTCTTGGTGAGGATGGTATGTAGCAACACAAGCCAGAATAAAAAATTTAATCCGGGAGGCATTTTAAATTTCACCCATATTTTTAGCCTTGCAGACCTCTAAGCGTTTAACTAGGTCATACTTATTTCAATTAAACCATCCTCTTATTCACCCCTACTGCCCAACCATAAGAAGACATCATATAATAGGGAATACCAGTTAGGAATGTTTATATCAAAGTGATTCTGCTAGCACTACCCAACAATCTACCCTGCGAAATACCACTTTTTCTCTCCATTTTCTCTTCACGGGGTTTCCAATGCTTATTTCTAGTTCTTTTTTTATCATTAGGGGGATCACCTACAGGGCAGGTGAATATTTTAGAATATTACATTTTAATTGTTGCAGATTCCCTAGTATACATAAATATGAGCAACACATCTATATGGCAAGTATTACTGAAACATGGTGAAACACAGATTAACAGTATCAAGCCTCCTTCCAACTGCTCAAACAATAAACAACAAAGTATTTACTCCCAAACTAGTTCGGGTAGGCTATCAATTGCTGAAACAATCAGTAAACAAAATGAGAAAATCATGCAAATGACATGTACATGCGATGCAAAGTGAGTAACAAAACAACTATATGAGATGTAATGTAAATCACAAAATTACTGACATCTCCAAGTTTGAAATTTTGCAACAAAAAATTGTGGCCTAAGATGAAAGTTGCCTTATTTCATGATTTGTTATACTACCATCAATGGCATAAACATTGACAATCATATTGATGTTTATTTGACATATATCATTACTACAATGTGGATTTAACTAATGTGGTATGCATTAGTACATATGTGCATTACCCGAAATTGCACTAGTGAAATAGCACTTCTGAAATATTTCATTGTCTACATGTCTCTACTGAAAGAGCACTACTGAAATTTTTCAGTGTCAACCATTGTGTACTGAAACTGCACTACTGAAATATTTCAGTGTCTACCTGTCTCTACTGAAACTGCACTACTGAAATATTTCAGTGTGTACCAATGAGTACTGAAACTACACTAGTGAAAAATTTCAGTGTGTACCAGTCAGTACTGAAACTGCACTAGTGAAAAATTTCAGTGTGTACCAGTGAGTACTGAAACTGACTAGTGAAATATTGTAGTGTATACCAGTGTGTACTGAAATTGAACTATTGAAATATTTCAGTTTCTACCAGCGTTTACTAAAAATGAACTACTATAATATTTCAGTGTGTATAACTGTCTAATGAACTTGCAGTATTATAATATTTCAGTGTCTACCAAGAGTCTACCACTGTAAAACTATGTACTGAACTTGTGTAATGAACTTACAGTATTGAAACGTAATTTATTCTTTGCAACTAACTAAGCTGCCATCCAGAGGCTATGGATTGAAGTACACATGTAGCAAGAAGATATCGCAGAGAATAAAATTAACCAAGTGGCAAGTAATGATTTACAAATCAAGAATCTTACCGTAAACAACGCTACGGCCGCCGTTCAGACGAGGAGAGCGGCGAGGGAAGCATGGAGAATGGTGGGGAAGCGACGTCGCGACCACTATCCTCCTCCTCTTGCGCTTTGGAGTCTCCGGTGACTCGGTTGGTGGCTGTACAATCAGTAATGGCACCTCGTACAGGATGGCTTCCTGATCCTCTGGATGCTCTACCTTGGATCTGTACGCCCACCATCTCCGCCTGACCCACTCCTTGGGCAAATCTGTCTTCTCCATTGCCCGGAGGAGGACCTCGATGTACTCCACCGGTACTGCGAGCGGGGGGCAGAGCGCCAACTTCTCAATTTTAGTCATATGCTTGATCATGGCCTGTGCTGTCTAGTTCATGTGCCATCTGTTGTCAAACCAAGAATAGATCTCGCTCAACCTGGCCATCTTAACCTTGTTCCGCCGGCGATCTGCATGATCTCCATCTCCATCAGCATGGCAAAGTTGGCGTTCTCGCCACCGACGATCTACTCGATCTACTGCTCCATCAAGGTTCTTGCTTGGATGGAAGAGGGAGTGGATGTGGAAGAGGAGAGGAGCAAACTTGCGGCCGCGAGAAGGAGGAGATGGTTGCGGTGGATTTGGAATGCAAGAGGGGGAGGAGATGCCTGCGGTGGATCTAGAATGCATGAGAGGGAGGAGATGGCTGCGACTGTGTAATGGTGATGGAAGAGGAGAGGATCGTGGCGGCGGTTCTGCATAGGATGAGAGGGACGGCGCGTGGAAAATTTTCCTATGACTAAAATGACCCTAGATTAAAATGTGTCCTCACATTGTCATTAGTACTGGTCCCACAAGTTGTAGTACTTCTGAATACTTTCATCCGAGTAGTACCCAGCACTACGTATCTGTTGCCGTTAGATTGAGACGAGAGAACGGCTCCAAAAAAGCCCAACCACTGTAAAACTTGTAATATATATATTTGTACTTATATTCTTTTTCCCTGTCAACCTTAAAATCTTGGGCATATGAATGGTAAGGCAGTTTGAACCTATACAATGGGTCACTGGCCCACCGATTCACACTCCGACAATTTTATTTCTATTGTAGTCGTTCATCATGTACCTTCCTCATGACCTAAATAACGGACACGATAAAAAATCCCTTGCTCCCAGAACATATTACTTCATCCATCACCCTTAATTTCTTACATCGTTATATCTCATCCCACTTCAACTTGTTTGCTAGATTTCATGATTTGTAGTAGCTAGTTTGCACATGCATACTACAAGTCCAGTTATATATCCAATATCCAAGTGATGACCCACATTATTTCCAATGGAATCATCACTCGCTTTTCAAGATCTTGCTTTCTCTGAAGAAATTCATAAGGAAGCTTCTCATGATCAGATAAGAGAGTGTTATGATGACCTTGAAGGTTGTCGAACCTAGACTGAAGTCTCTAAAGATTTTCAGTCAAGGTTTTAGTGCGATCCATTTCTTCACCCAACATATCATCACTTTTGTCTAGCATGTTTTGAACCTTTTCAAAAGCCCTTTGTTGTTTCACAGCAATATTAGCAAGTTTAGAATAGCTGGGCTTGAGGTTTTCATCAGATTCATTCTCACTTGATTCAGAGGAGGTATATTTGAGTACCTTGGCACCCTTTGCCATGAAGCAATAGGTGGGAGCGTAGTCATCATTGCCTTCATCAACCTTGTTGGTGAGATCATTTTCTTCAGAGTTGAAGATAGACTTGCTGACGAATGCAGTAGCAAGAGCTAGGCTCGCCACACCGGATTCGGACTCCTCAGATGCCTCCTCTTCCTCATTTTCTTCAGATTCAGCCTCATAGTCCATTTCCTTGCCATTGAATGCCCGAGCCTTCTTGGAGCTGCTCTTCTTGTGAGATGAAGACTTTGAGGATTGTGATGATGAAGACTTTGAGGATTTCTTCTTTTTCTTCGCATCATCAGAACCGTAATCCTTGTATTTCTTCTTCTTTGATTCATTTTCCCACTGAGGACAATCTTGAATGTAGTGTCCAGGTTTCTTGCATTTGTGACAAAGCCTCTTCTTGTAGTCACTGGATGAGGAATCATTGCTCCTTGAGGGTTTTCCGAAGCGACCACGTCTTGAGAACTTCTGGAATTTCTTCACGAGCAGTGCTAGTTCATGGCTCAGTTCTTTAGGATCACCAAGGCTGCTGCCAAAGTCTTCATCTTCAGACTCGGAAACTGCCTTGGCCTTCAGTGCACATGATCTGCCATAGCTCGAACCATAGAGATCTCTTTTTTAGCAAGGTGGAACTCCTGAGTATTTAGCCTCTCGAGGATATCAGCGGGATCAAGTGACTTGTAATCAGCACGTTCTTGTATCATCAATGCCAGAATATCAAATGAGGAATTAAGCAATCTCAGCAATTTCTTCACCACCTCATGGTCGGTGATGTCAGTGGCACCAAGCGCTTGAAGCTCATTTGAGATGTCAGTGAGGCGATCGAAGGTTTGTTGAACATTTTCATTGTCGAGTCTTTTGAAGCGGTTGAAGAGATTGCGAAGAACATCAACTCGAGAGTCACACTGTGTTGAGACTCCTTCATTCACTTTGGATAGCCTATCCCAGATAAGCTTAGCAGTTTCCAAAGCACTCACTCTTCCATACTGCCCTTTGCTCAGATGGCCACATATGATATTCTTCGCTAGAGAATCGAGTTGCTTGAATCTCTTCACATCAGCAGCATTCAGAGAAGGTGTGACTGAGGGAACACCATTTTCCACAACATACTAGAGATCATTATCAATTGCCTCAAGATGCATTCGCATCTTATTCTTCCAGTAGGGGTAGTCCGTCCCATCGAAGGTAGGACACCCAACAGAGAACTTGATCATACCTGCGGTCGACATAACTAAAACTCCAGGCGGTTAAACCAAAATCACACAGAACAAGGGAGTACCTTGCTCTGATACCAATTGAAAGTGCGTTATATCGACTAGAGGGGAAGAATAGGCGATTTTTATGAATTCTTCACTGAGGAATTTGCGGGTGAGGAAATTCCTTAGCGAAGAACTAGTTGTAGCGGAATAAGTACTCAAAAGTAAACATAGCAAAACACAAGCATGGTCATCATGATGAAATGAAGACAAGCACAGAGTACAGAAAGTGTAAACACAGGATAGCACAGGATGAAGACAAACAGACTGACGAAATTGAACTGAGGAAATTGAGAAAGTCTTCAGTCAAAGTCTTCAAACACGGATATGAACAAGTGCACAACACAGTTATGAAGAAATGAAAGAGCTGAGGAAATAGAACCAGTAAGCTTGGTGAAGACAATGTTTTGGTAGACCAGTTCCAACTGCTGACTCAGTTGTACGTCTGGTTGGAGAGGCTAGGTATTTAAACCTGAGGACACACAGTCCTCACCGTATTCTCCTTGAGCTAAGGTCACACAGACCTCGCCCAATCACTCGTGGTAAGTCTTCGGGTGACTTCCAAACCTTCACAAACTCAGTCACTCGACGATCCACAATTCCTCTTGGATGCTCTAGACCATGACGCCTAACCGTCTGGAAGAAGCACAGTCTTCAAAGGTAACAAGCATCGGATCCACGCAGGATCAATCTCTTCAGTGATGCTCAATCACTTTGGGTTTGTAGGTGTTTTCGTTTGGGTTTTCCTCACTTGATGATTTTCGCTGAAAGTCCTCGGAGGATGGGATGCTCTCAGATGACAAGTGTCAGTTTCTCTCGGAGCAGCCAACCAGCTAGTGGTTGTAGGGGGGCGGCTATTTATAGCCTAGGGAGCAGCCCGACATGATAAGACATAAATGCCCTTCAATGATATGACCGTTAGGTGGGTAGATATTTTGGGACAGCTGGCGCATAGCACAGCAACGGTCGGAAATTTGAGTATCAAATTCCTCAGGGCTATCATGTTCCTCACTGTGTAGGCAATCTGCACTGGCGAATTCCTAACTCCTCAGTCAGAACAAATTCCTCAGAGACCCGAAGAACTTCGTCTCTGTCACTGAAGAATATGACTGAACTGTATGAGATTTCCAATGGCTTCACTCGAAGGGATTAGTAGGTGTAGGATTTTGAGTTGGGCATCACATGGAATTTTTTCCTTAGTATTTCCTCGATCCCCTTTAACAGTACGGTGTTTCCTATGACTCAAGAAAGAGAAAATGAAACTACGAAAACCAAAGTCTTCACGCTTCATGTTCCTCGAATGAATACCAAGTCTTCAAGGTCACAGCAATTTCTTCACTTTCAAAGTCTTCAGAAAGTCTTCAGAAATCCAAGTCTTCAGTCGAAGAACTTCATTTTTAGGGGTCGACTTTCTCTGTAAATATCAAACTCCTCATAGACTTATAGACCTGTGTACACCCATAAACACATTAGTCCCTTAACCTATAAGTCTACAATACACCAAAATCACTAAGGGGCACTAGATGCACTTACAATCTCCCCCTTTTTGGTGATTGATGACAATATAGGTTAAGTTTTCAACGGGGATAAACATATGAAGTGTAAATACTGATATTGAGGAATTTGATTGCAAGATATAGAAGAACTCCCCCTGAAGATGTGCATAGTGAGGAATTTGCTTTTGAAGCAATGCACACTTGAAGAGTAAAATCATGGAGATCTCCCCCTATATCTTGTAATTCATACACGCATTTGACATATAATATGAAGAATTTGAAATGCATGATGAAATATGGTGACTAACGTAATTCAGCATGCGTGCATAAACATTAATGAGGAATGAGCATGCAGAAAAAAACACGGCAAAAGTATCAGGCCACCATAGAGTTTAAGTTTACAACTCGATCCAGCAAAGTCATCAGAAGAATGAGAGTTGTAACTTAGAAAAAAAACGCCCATATAGATAGACCCGCTTGAAGACTAACTCAAATTTCTCCCCCTTTGTCATCGAATGACCAAAAGGGTCGAAACTGAGGACTAACGCCCCTGAAGAATATCAAGTTGATGAAGGAGCGCCAGCGTTGTTGGGGTCGTTTGTTGATGTAGGGCCTGCCGCAGTGTCGTCCAAGTCTTCATGCTCGTTGGTGTCGTGCGATGAAGAATATGAGCTGGCCACCAAGGAAGGAACCTTGACCTTCTTGTACTTCTTCTGGTGAAGACTAAGCAGAAGCTCACGGTCAGTCATCATACGAGGAGCAGTGGCTTGAGGATTTGGCTTGGAGGCATGGGCAGCAGAATCATGAGTGGCAGAGTCATCATTGGTGGAATAAGATGCAGCTTTGCGAAACTGACCATCCAATGGCCGAATGCCTTCATTAATAACATCTGGTGCCTTGCCCTTTTCATCAGCTGAGGAATAGGTCCACTTGAGGACTTCAATCGGGGGCAAGTAGCTGAGGTGATTCTGAAAATCAGCTTTGTAGTTGAGTTAAGATCTTGTCCTGAGGAATCTCATAATCCAAGGTGCATAAGGCTTCAGCTCAAACGGAGAAAGTGCAACATTTGCCAGAGTCCTCATGAAGAAATCATGATAGTTGACGGGTATGCCATGAATGATGTTGAATACCAGATTCTTCATGATGCCAACAATTTCCTCATCAGATGAGTCGTGGCCTTTGATTGGACTCATAGTGTTTGTCAGAATGTGATAGACTGTCCTTGGTACATACTGCAATTCCTTCACGAGGAATTTTGTCCTTGAGACTTGACCAGGTTTCAATGGCTTCATCAGCACTTGCATATAGTGATATGTAAGCTCAGGCTCTTGGTACATGCAACGAGCTCCTTCAGGTGGAGGACTGATGGGCAGGGCGTGAAGCAATTCAGATGCCGGTGCCTTATAGTGAGTATTTTCGGTCATCCAGTCCAAAACCCAGGAGTTCACATCGTCAGCATCTCCTGTGATGTGCAGTGTTGCGTAGAATTGAAGAATGAGCTCTTCATTCCAATGAACTATGTCTGTGCAAAAGTTGAGGAGGCCTGTGTCATGAAGCACACTGAGGACACGTGTGAAGCATGGCAGTGATTCCATGTCCACATGAGGAATATGCTCGTGGTCGAAGACTTTGTCCTTGTTGAAGAGCAGTGAAGAATAGAAGTTGGCCTGGCTGGCGGTCCAGAAGCGCTTCCTTCTAAGACGAGCAGAATCATAGGGATTGTAGTCAGTGAAGAACACGTGCTCACCGAAGAAATCATCAGCCTTGAATTTCTGCTTCTTTGAGAATGGATCCTTTGGCTTGGGCTGAGGAGTGTCAGTCAAATGCATTATTACCTCAGGAATCGCAATCTCATGCTCCACAGGCTGAGGAATTTCAGCTTCTTCTTCTTCAGCGACAGCCTGGGTCTTCAATTCTTCATTTACATTTTCTTCAGCACTAGTGGCTGGAATTTCTTCATGGACAGATGGTGTGGCATGTGGTTCATCAGATCCCATTTGAACTGTAGTTACTGGGGACTGAGGAATTTGTTGGAACGGTGTGAACAGTGGAGAGTTGGGGTGCTGACTTTCCCAAAAGTCATCATTCAGCACAGGTGTGGTACAGCCAATGTCCACATCTTCATCTTCCATTTCTTCGACGCCGGCCTCTTCAGCAGTAAACTGAGGCATAGGCGAGGAAACAACTGGAGTTGAAGGGATTGCATCCACTTCAATTTCTTCATCCAACTGCTGTGACGAAGCAGCAGAAGGATTTTCTTCATCGGATTCGCTAGGAATCACATATTCTTCATCATAAGAAACAAGGTCCTTTGATGGCATGGTTGAGATAGGAACAACATCAATGGGGTTTGCAAACGAGCTGGTCAAAGACTTCATCTTCTTTGGAGCTGAAGAATCTGATGGTGTTGATGCCTTCCTTTTCTTCACTGCTGCATGCTCTGCAGCCTTGATCTTATTCATATCTGATGCAGATGGAAGGATCGGAGTTGGGGTAGGCGCAGGAGGAGCAGAGGAACTTGGTTGAATTTCTTCAGGCACAACTGATGCAGTTGCCCTGACATCTTCATTCTCTTCAGGCGCACCACTAGGGGATGCCCTGGCAATTTCATCAGTGGCTGGAATGCAGTCATCAGCCCTGGAACTCACTTTTTCTTCAGTCGGCTGAGCAGATGCTTCAACCTAAGAATTTCCTTGTTGCGTTGGGGCTGCAACATTGGAGGTGAATTTATCAGTCAATTTCACAAATCTGACTTTGTCTCCAAGCCAGTCAGCACGGTACACGTCAAATTCATCACTGAGTTTCTTAATCTCAGATTGAATATTGACAAGTTCTTCAGTTGTCATAGAGACAATGTGTTTCTTCGGAAAACGCTCCTTCTTGTACTGCACTTTCTTGATCTGCCTGGCCTTTTCAAATTTACATTTCTCTTCTTGTATGAAGGCAGTCAGCATATGACTTTGGCCAGGAGTCAACTTGAAATTAGGCATAGGAGTGTTTGGGTCCTTGTGCCAGATATCAATGTAGTCAAGGATCAACTTTGGATCCAAAAGCAGAGGCACATTTGTGCCCTTGGCTCTAGCGGCCCTGACTTGCCTGTCTCTGATGATTTCGGCAAGTTCTTCATCATCAGCTTCGTCTTCGTCAGACGGCATTTGGAAGGCGACCTGCTTCTTGTGAGGACTTGGGCGAGAACCTCGTCCAGCAGTGGCCTTTGTCTTCAGCAAAGAGGGGCCAGTTGAAGAATTTGGTGCAGCTGAGGAACTAGCAGAAGCTCCTGAGGCAATAGAGATGCCTGTAGTCCTTTGGCACGTGGCAAGATGCACAGGTGCAAAGGATTTGGTCGGAGCAGCTGAGGACTTGGGCGGAGGAGCTGAGGACTTTGGAGGAGCTTGAGGAATTCGCCGTGAGGGCTTTGAGGATTCTGGCCGTGAGGGCTTTGAGGATTCTGGCCGTGGGGGCATTGAAGGTGAAGCACTTGGCTTATGCGCAGGCTTCTTTGCAATGGCCTTCTTCGGCTTGACAGCAGAGGCCTCAGCAGAGGCAGCAACAGCAGCAGAGTCCTCGTTGAATTTCCTCATTGCATCTTTTGCTTGTTTGGCCAACTTGGCCTGGCGCTTGGCCCATTCTTCAGGATAGTCCTCACTGCGCTTGGGGCTGGTGGGATCAGCTATTTGGCCAGGTGCCAATGGAGGTCTTGAGCAGGGAGGGGTAACAGCGAATTTCTTCATGTATTTTGGAGTAACATATCTATACTCCCTCCACTCTCTTGCCCATCTCCTCTCAATCTTTTGAATGCGCACTTTGCGCTGATTTTTATCTTCCTCAGGGGGTGTGCAGTACCCAGCATAGATGTCCTCGGGGATTTCAAAAGCAGTGTTGACCTCAGGCCTCTTTCCTCCTTTCTGTGGTTTCTTACCATCAGCCATTTTCTTCAGATGAGGAATTTGAACAATCGAATTCTCTGAAGAAGTATGCAACTTTTCTTCGAGGAACGCTGCAAATGAGTTATGTTGATGAGAACCTAGTGATTCAGCAGCGGACATGAGTACCTGTGAACAGAGTATAGTTGCGAGGAATTTGGAGAGGTCATATGCGTTCTCAGAAGGTTTTGTAAAAAGAACAAGTTTGAGGAATTTGACCAGATGAGTCTTGAAGAATTTCAGTAAGCGTTCTTTGTCTTAGGTTCCAGAGTTGTATAGATCAAAAAATCCACACAATTGAGGAATCTTGAAGAAAAATATAGCTTAGATAAATGAATCAAGAATAGATGACATGTGAAGTGTTTAGTGTGTGAAGATTTGAAGAAAAACACCTTTGAGGATTTTGTAGAAATCATTTGAATCAAAGAGGCAGTAAAAGTAACTTTTAATTACCCTGGACGAAGAACACGGCGAACTGGGATGTGGAGATGTGAAGTTCGTCAGTGCAGATCTTCCACGCCCTAACTCGGCAGAGGAAGACAGCTACGGCGGCGGCGGAGTGAAGAAATCCGCGGCCGGCGCGAGTACGACGGCGACGAAGTCGAGGCAGTGAAGCTCTTCCTCACCGGCGACGATGAAGTAGCGGCGGCGCTAGGGTTTGAGAAGCTCGAGCGGGAGTGAGATCGAGCGGAGTAAAAGAGAAGTGAGGATGGGGAGGGGGTATTTATAGCCACGGTGAAAAACTGTTCGCCCGAAGAATTTGGACGAACGTGCCCCTGACCCTTCTCATTCGCTTGACATGTGTCACCCACGTACTGAGAAGTGGAGATCGTGTGAGATCGTGGGTGAGTAGATAAGTATTTCGTGGGATGCGGAACGGTTTGAGCGGCAAAGCCGAAAATTTTGGATAAGATAAGTTAAAAGTTCCGTTCGCAAATTCTTCAGCTGACAAGGACACAGTGAAGATTTTGAACAAGTTTCAAATAGAATGCACATGAAGAATTTGTGAATAGAATGGGTTGAGTTTAGCATAGAGGGGGAAGGGTCCGATCACATTCACTTAGCAGAAAAAGCAACTTGAAAAATTAGCCATAAGTGAATGCTGTAGAGGACATAAACTCATATATATATATATATATATATATATATATATCTATATATATAGCCAATGAAGAAAATTGACGGAAACAGTGAAGACAATGCAAAGTTGAAGAAAATGAACAACTGAGGAATTTCAAAACTGAAGAAAAACTCAAATTGAAGATTTTCGACTTTTGGTGGTGGCGTGACCCACCGTATAAGAATGATGATTTCAGACACCGCGTACAATTGTCGTAGGGTTCTGAGAATCAAATTCTTTGTTAATTTCTTCACACTTAGAGTGTTATTCTTCATCGATTGAAGAAAAACGTTTCTTCATGTGTTGCACATCTAAGTCATCAATTTTGCATAAGTGTTAGGATGAGTGTCCTTTGCAAAGAACATTCGAAGATTCTAAGATATTTAGCTCACACCGCAACTTGCTAAATCTCTTCTCATCCAAGGGCTTTGTGAAAATATCGGCTAGCTGTTCTTCAGTCTTCACATGCTCAATAGAAATGTCGCCCTTCAACACATGATCACGAAGAAAATGATGATGAATCTGAATGTGCTTTGGCTTCGAGTGCTGAACTGGGTTGTGAGAAATCTTGATGGCACTCTCATTGTCACAGAAGAGAGGCACATTCTTCACGTTGACGCCGTAGTCCTTGGGAGTTGGTTTCATCCACAGTAATTGAGCACAGCAAGAACCAGCAGCAATGTACTCAGCTTCAGCAGTAGACAGTGATACGCAGTTCTGTTTTTTCGAGGACCAACAGACCAAAGATCATCCGAGGAAATGACGTGTACCAGATGTTGACTTGCGGTCCACACAATCACCAGCATAGTCAGAGTCAGAATATCCAATGAGATCAAAAGCCGAGCCCTTGGGGTACCATAATCCAAGTGTTGGTGTGTGAGCTAGATATCGAAGAATATGCTTCATAGCCTTATGGTGTGATTCCTTCGGTGTAGCTTGAAATCGGGCACACATGCAAACACTAAGCATTATATCTTGTCTAGATGCACATAAGTACAATAAAGAACCAATCATGGAGCGGTATACCATATGATCGAAGTCAATACCATTTTCATCAGTGCACAGATGGCCATTTGTGGGCATAGGAATTTTGACGCCTTTGCAATCTTGCATGCCGAATTTCCTCAGTACATCCTTGAGGTATTTCTCCTGAGATATGAATATGCCATTGCGTTGTTGACGAATTTGAAGACCTAAGAAGAATTTCAATTCTCCCATCATATACATTTGATATTCTTCACTCGTCATATAGGAAAATTCATCACTATAACGTTGGTCAGTACAGCCAAAGATAATATCATCAACATATATTTGGCACACAAACATTTCACCATCATAAGATTTAGTGAAAATACTAGGGTCGAGTGAACCGGGTTTGAAGCCTTTCTTCATGAGGAATTCCTTCAAAGTATCATACCATGCCCGAGGGGCCTGCTTGGGGCCATAGAGGGCCTTACTGAGTCTGAAGACTTTGTCAGGATTCTTTGGATCTTCAAAACCTGGGGGTTGAGCAACATATACTTCTTCCTCAAGCTTACCATTGAGGAATGCACTTTTCACATCCATTTGATATAAAGTGATATCATGATGGTTAGCATAAGCAAGTAATATGCGAATAGCCTCAAGTCTAGCAACGGGTGCAAAAGTTTCATCGAAATCAATTCCTTCAACATGTGTGTAGCCTTGAGCTACAAGCCGTGCCTTATTCCTCACCACAAGGCCATTTTCATCTTGCTTGTTGCGGTAGATCCACTTTGTGCCAATGATATTGTGCTTGCAAGGATCTGGACGTTTGACCAGTTCCCAGACGTTGTTGAGCTCGAACTGATGTAATTCTTCTTGCATAGCTTGAATCCACTCAGGCTCCAGAAATGCTTCATCTACCTTAGTGGGCTCTGTGATAGAGACAAAAGCAAAGTGCCCACAAAAGTTAGATAAATGTGAAGCTCTTGAGCGTGTGAGAGGACCTGGTGCTTCGATGTCATCGATGATCTTTCCAACTTGCACTTCTTTTGCAACGCGAGGATGAGCTGGTTGCCGTCGAGGAATTTGATCAGCATTTTCTTCAGCACCATTTTCTTCAGCATTTTCTTCCGGTGCATTAGCTCGACGTTCTTCACGTTCTGGAATGAATTCTTCAGCAGATTCTTCGGTAGGAATGACATCCTCGGTAGCCTTGAACTTGATAGATTCCTCAGGTGCTGGTTCATCTATCATAGAAGGTAGGTGCTCTCTTTGCGAGCCATTAGTTTCATCGAACCGCACATCTACAGTTTCAACAACCTTGTGAAAACGTTGTTGAAGACTCTGTAGGTGTGCGTGTCCTTTCTGTAACCAAGCATGAAACCTTCATGTGCTTTCGGTGCAAATTTAGAGTTGTGATGAGGATCTCTAATCCAACATTTAGCACCGAAGACTTTGAAATAACTCACATTGGGTTTCTTGTCGGTGAGGAGTTCATAGGCAGTCTTCTTGAAGAATTTGTGAAGATATACTCTGTTGATGATGTGGCATGCAGTATCAATTGCATCAATCCAGAAACGACGAGGCGTTTTGTATTCATCAAGCATAGTGCGAGCCATCTCAGCAAGGGTCCTGTTCTCGTGCTCCACGACGCCATTCTGCTGAGGAGTATAAGGAGCAGATAACTCACGAGTAATACCAAGTTCATCAAGATAGTCATCAAGACCAGGATTCTTGAACTCGGTTCCATTGTCACTTCTGATGTGCTTGATCTTCACACCAAAGTTGGTTGAAGCCCTCGAGGAAAATCATTTGAAGACTTCCTGCACTTCATGTTTGTAAGTAACAATGTGTACCCATGTGTAACGAGAGTAATCATCAACAATAACAAAGCCATATTGAGACGCATCATTTGAAACTGCAAAATAATGGTTAGGACCGAAGAGATCCATATGAAGCAATTCAAATGGTCGAGTAGTGGTCATGATAGTCTTCGCTAGATGCTTAGCCTTTGTCATCTTCCCAGCTTCACAAGCTCCGCATAAGTGATCCTTGAGGAATTTGACATTCTCAATGCCAATGACATGGTTCTTCTTAGCAAGCGTGTGCAAATTCCTCATGCCTGCATGACCAAGTCGTCGATGTCATAGCTAGCCTTCTGAAGCTTTTGCAAGTAGACACACGGCTGGTTGAGGTCCTGTAGAGAAATCAACAATATACAAGTGTCCTCTCCTAAAGCATTCGAAGACTTTGGAATTGTCAGCTTCCATAACCACAACACAACAATACTTGCCAAAGACAACAACCATATCAAGATCGCAAAGCATTGAGACAGACATGAGGTTGTATCATAAGGACTCGACAAGCATGACTTTGTCCATGTGTCGATCCTTTGAGATCGCAACCTTACCTAGACCCAATACCTGACTTTTGCCTTTGTCAGCGAAGATGATATGCTTCAGATGCGATGGAGATAAGGGAGCATCCATCAATAGATTCTTGTCACCAGTCATGTGATTTGTACATCCACTATCGAGGACCCACTCAGTGGCTTTGGGTTGATCATCCTGCAGATGAATTAGTGCAACTTACGAACTTCATATACTTCATCAGTGAAGAATATGACATCAATTCATCAGATCAATTTCATCAAGCAATGCAATAGATAAAGCAGTATGAGGACGTGAGAAATGGAAGTTCATTTCTTCATGATTAGCCTGCGTCCTTTCAGGCAATTTCAGGTCTTCAGCAAATTCTTCAGACGTTTGAGCACGTCTGGAGACCTGACCCTGCAGAAGAGATTAGTTAATTTTTCTTCACCACCCACATCTGAATGGGTGGCAAAGAGTTCATCACTCTGCGAGCTCCGTACGAGAAAGGTGGCATAGAAGCCAATCCATTTCATTTCACATAAGAGAAGTTAGGGTAAGCATATGAATAATCAGATAAATTATTCGAGGACTTACGAACATAATGGTTAGAAGAATAATGCTCATATTCATAGCCCTTAGCTCTTCCCTGCGAAACAGAGTTGTTAGCACGATGATATTCATATGAGGACTTTGATCCTTTTGAGGAATATGATCCACGTGAGGAATTTGGTCCGTATGAGGACTTGGATCCATATGAAGAATTTGGTCCATATGAAGAATTTGATCTGGGGTTCCTATTCTTCACAGGTGGTGTCATGAGGACATTCACCTGAAGACTTTCAAGGCACCTTTTAGGAACCCAGATTTTCTTCATAGGGGAACCGTTCCTGCAGTTAGTGCCAACATATCTAGCAAATACTTCACCATTCTGATTTTTGAACAGTTTATAGTTGGAGTCAAATGACTCATCAGAAGAATGAGGAGATTCACATGTAAAGCCAGATAAATTGGATGGATCAACTGGAGGTCCCTTTGCAGCAACCCATGAGGTTTTGGGGTACTGCTCAGGCTTCCAATATGTACCATCAGCATTGAGTCTCCTTTCAAAGGCAATACCCTCTTTCCTAGGGTTCCTGTTGAGGATCTGCTTTTTAAGCACATCACAAAGAGTCTGATGCCCTTTGAGGCTTTTGTACATGTCTGTCATGTACAATTCCTTCAGCCCTGCATCATCAGTGATACTAGTCAGATGAGGAATTAGTGATAGCAGAGACAGTTGAAGAATTTGTAGCATTAGAAGCATTTGTACATTCAGGTGAAGAATTAGCAGATTCACGTTCAATGCATTTCAAACATGGAGCAACAAATTCTTCCTGAGAAGCGCTGATTTGTTGAGCAAGTAATGAATCGGGTTCCTTCTGAAGATCTTCATACCTCACTCTTAGCTTTTCAAGATCTTGCTTTCTCTGAAGAAATTCATAAGAAAGCTTCTCATGATCAGATAGAGTGTTATGATGACCTTGAAGGTTGTCAAACCTAGACTGAAGTCTCTGAAGATTTTCAGTCAAGGTTTTAGTGCGATCCATTTCTTCACCCAACATACATCACTTTTGTCTAGCATGTTTTGAACCTTTTCAAAAGCCCTTTGTTGTTTCACAGCAATCTTAGCAAGTTTAGAATAGCTGGGCTTGAGTTTTCATCAGATTCATTCTCACTTGATTAAGAGGAGGTATATTTGAGTACCTTGGCACCCTTTGCCATGAAGCAATAGGTGGGAGCGTAGTCATCATTGCCTTCATCAGCCTTGTTGGTGAGGTCATTTTCTTCAGAGTTGAAGATAGACTTGCTGACGAATGCAGTAGCGAGAGCTAGGCTCGCCACACCGGATTCGGACTCCTCAGATGCCTCCTCTTCCTCATTTTCTTCAGATTCAGCCTCAGAGTCCATGTCCTTGCCAATGAATGCACGAGCCTTCTTGGAGCTGCTCTTCTTGTGAGATGAAGACTTTGAGGATTTTGATGATGAAGACTTTGAGGATTTCTTCCTTTTCTTCGCATCATCAGAACTATAATCCTTGTATTTCTTCACCACCTCATGGTCGGTGATGTCAGTGGCACCAAGCGCTTGAAGCTCATTTGAGATGTCAGTGAGGCGATCGAAGGTTTCTGAACATTTTCATTGTCGAGTCTTTTGAAGCGGTTGAAGAGATTGCGAAGAACATCAACTCGAGAGTCACGCTGTGTTGAGACTCATTCATTCACTTTGGATAGCCTATCCCAGATAAGCTTAGCAGTTCCCAAAGCACTCACTCTTCCATACTGTCCTTTGCTCAGATGGCCACATATGATATTCTTCGCTAGAGAATCGAGTTGCTTGAATCTCTTCACAGCAGCAGCATTCAGAGAAGGTGTGACTGAGGGAACACCATTTTCCACAACATACCAGGGATCGTTATCAATTGCCTGAAGATGCATTCGCATCTTATTCTTCCAGTAGGGGTAGTCCGTCCCATCGAAGGTAGGACACCCAGCAAAGACCTTGATCATACCTGCGGTCGACATAACTAAAACTCCAGGCGGTTAAACCAAAATCACACAGAACAAGGGAGTACCTTGCTCTGATACCAATTGAAAGTGCGTTATATCGACTAGAGGGGGGTGAATAGGCAATTTTTATGAATTCTTTACTGAGGAATTTGCGGGTGAGGAAATTCCTTAGCGAAGAACTACTTGCAGCGGAATAAGTACTCAAAAGTAAACATAGCAGAACACAAGCATGGTCATCATGATGAAATGAAGACAAGCACAGAGTACAGAAAGCGTAAACACAGGATAGCACAGGATGAAGACAAACAGACTGAAGAAATTGAACTAAGGAAATTGAGAAAGTCTTTAGTCAAAGTATTCAAACACAGATATGAAAAAGTGCACAACACAGTTATGAGGAAATGAAAGAGTTGAGGAAATAGAACCAGTAAGCTTGGTGAAGACAATGATTTGGTAGACCAGTTCCAACTACTGTCTCAGTTGTACGTCTGGTTGGAGCGGCTAGGTATTTAAACCTGAGGACACACATTCCCGGACACACAGTCCTCACCGTATTCTCCTTGAGCTAAGGTCACACTGACCTCGCCTAATCACTCGTGGTAAGTCTTCTGGTGACTTAGAAACCTTCACAAACTCGGTCACTCGGCGATCCACAATTCCTCTTGGATGCTCTAGACCATGACGCCTAACCGTCTGGATGAAGCACAGTCTTCAAAGGTAACAAGCGTCGGATCCATGCAGGATCAATCTCTTCAGTGATGCTCAATCACTTTGGGTTTGTAGGTGTTTTGGTTTGGGTTTTCCTCACTTGATGATTTTCGCTCAAAGTCCTCGGACGATGGGATGCTCTCAAATGACAAGTGTCAGTTTCTCTCGGAGCAGCCAACCAGCTAGTGGTTATAGGGGCGGCTATTTATAGCCTAGGGTGCAGCCCGACATGATAAGACATAAATGTCCTTCAATGATATGACCGTTAGGTGGGTAGATATTTTGGGACAGCTGGCGCATAGCACAGCAACGGTCGGAAATTTGAGTATCAAATTCCTCAGGGCTATCATGTTCCTCACTGTGTAGGCAATCCGCACTGGCGAATTCCTAACTCCTAAGTCAGAACAAATTCCTCAGAGACCGGAAGAACTTCGTCTCTGTCACTGAAGAATATGACTGAACTGTATGAGATTTTCAATGGCTTCACTCGAAGGGATTGGTAGGTGTAGGATTTTGAGTTGAGCATCACATGAAAATTTTTCCTTAGTATTTCCTCGACCCCTTTTAACAGTACGGTATTTCCTATGACTCAAGAAAGAGAAAATGAAACTACGAAAACAAAAGTCTTCACGCTTCATGTTCCTCGAATGAATACCAAGTCTTCAAGGTCACACCAATTTCTTCACTTTCAAAGTCTTCAGAAAGTCTTCAGAAATCCAAAGTCTTCAGTCGAAGAACTTCATTTTTAGGGGTCGACTTTCTCTGTAAATATCAAACTCCTCATAGACTTATAGACATGTGTACACTCATAAACACATTAGTCCCTTAACCTATAAGTCTTCAATGCACCAAAATCAGTAAGGGGCACTAGATGCACTTACACTAAGGTAATGAAAAGAACAAAGCTTTTCTGGCAGAAATTCGAAGGGGCACGTACCTGCCAAGCCCTGCCCGGCCGTTCAATTGCCTCGTGATTCACGAAGAGCACAGTAAGTTTTAAGCTTCAGTCATTGAAACTTACAATTTTTTATGTGAATCTTGAGATTTTCTTGCTCGCTCTTATCGAGTTTCATTGGTAATTTTAAAGACATTTTTTTGTTGTTTGTAGACACAAAAATCATGATTTTGTCGGTCGGTCGTACTAAGTTTCAAGATTTATACTTAACATTTATGAACAAAATTAGTCAAAACATATTAAAAATGGATCTTATTTGAATGCCCTCGCTACGAGAATCATGAATACGAAAACATAACTTAATTTGGGTTGTTCGTTCAAAAGATATAAAAGTTTAAAAATCGAAAGCAAAAATGAAAGCATGCGCGGAGGACTCGGTGCCTCCGCACTGTTAGTACTCCCTCCGTCCGAAAAAACTTGTCCCTTAAATGGATGTATCTAGCACCAAGTTAGTGGTAGATACATCAATTTGAGGGACAAGCTTAGGACAAGCTTTTTTGGGTGGAGGAAGTATTTAACGACTTGCATAAGTTAGTTGCTCCGGCACGTCTTGTTGACCCTGGAGAGATTCCAGGAGCTGTTAGTACATGGGCGTGCATGTACTGGTCAGTAGTTATGCATGCATTAGTTGGGTTAGAGCATAGTGGCCGACCCCCCAAGTTCGCCCCCAGCCACCGAATTCGGCATAAATTGGCCTGAAATTTGCCCACATTCAGCGTGCTTCGGCACAAATTCAACAAAAACTAATTTTTATCACATAGTTCATCACAGAAATCAATACAAATCAAATAGTTCAACGAAGCAAACTCATAATTCAAACACAAATAAAAACTCATATTTCATCACACGTCGAGCTAGGTGTTGCCCTTGAGCCTCCATAGGTGATCCATCAGATCGTGCTGCAGTTCTTGATGCACCTCTAGGTCTCGGATCTCCTGACACATATTGAGGAAGGCAGCCCAGATTGCCGGTAGGTAAGACTTGGGAATTCTGCATGTACTTGTATTATGTTCTGAAAACACATTGGTATGTGATAAAAATTAGCACCCTGCCATGCAAAGCGATTCACGTGCGACATCACGCCAATCATACTAATACAGATAATGTGTGGAGCAGACCCTGATCAACTCAGTAACGCTTAGTTTGTCATATACTGGAGCTTCCATTTAACAGACCATTCTTAGATAAATATCTTGACATTGATTATAAATATATTACATGCGGTAAATGTCATCTTAATATAGGTTATTTCTCTAGCATCATAATGTTCTACGAACATGTATACTCCAACCTCAATGGTTTGGCCAAAACAAATTGAAAAAACACATCGAACATATTTATGCTCTAAAAATATATAGTCATACTTGAACATGAAATGCTTGTAGCATTATCGTGAACACCAGTGTTGTAGATTGTTTAGTAAATCTGAAACAAATTTTGATGTATTAGCCTAAGGGCGGCATCTTAAGGCAATAGTGGTGCTGAAGATTGAATTACACAATTAACCACTCGTCGCATATTAGCATGGATATACGATATATTAACTGAACAACAAATATACACTTGCATATAATATTATGGGCATCTTCTTTTGAATTATAAAAATATTAGAAGTGGCTTATAAATCTGACAGATGACTACTTTGCAATAATATATCCCAATGGTAATCTTTCTGTATGGAATAAATGAACTTTTTGGACATGCGCCACCCGCACTTTTCCTTGCATCTAAATAAATCATCCGGTGTCATCTTATTTCTGTCTGTTGATTGCTTCCCCTAAGTGGTGACTGTATTATTATTATTTAGACTCTAGACTATGTAATGTACAAAATTTTCGAACCATACATGTAAGGATGACGTACATGTAAGAATGTTTAGGAATAGCACACATTGGCCACCCTGAACATTTTGAATAGCCCCAGAACTAACTCAGCTCAGCCATTAATACGACTATGGACTTAAACTCTCAAGTTAATTCCAATTGTCCAAGGAACTGTCTATTTCCTTTTGCGTAATTTCTACTCAGCAATTCAACATACGAAGGTATTAATGAAGGCAAAGATACCTATAAGAGTCAAATGTGTCTCACAATTTCTTTGGGTTCTGGATTTGTCGAGCATGTTACCTGGACCATTGGTATGGCCTTTGAAGTATACCCATGCTACATGGATCAAATTGTCCTCGCTGTGCTTGGGCTACAGATTTGGCGAGCATGCTCTGGTGGCTAGACCATGAACGCCATCATCTTGAGTCTCTGCACGTCTACAATCCATCACCATGAACATCGGCTATATGGATCCATCTGCTCATTGGGCTGTAAAAAATAACGCATATGTTGGGCCAGGACTCGGCTTTATTTTCAGCGAGATGATCCGGCGAGTTGCCTTGTACTTTTCGGCCAGAGCGACCTAGAAAACCTGGCTCAGTCTGCATCCTGATGCGATGTCTGCTGAACAAAACTCCACGTACAACTAGCTTGTACATCCGGATAATCCCCCTACAATAACATACATGAAATATCACATGTCAGAATTGAGATCTACATTACATTACAACATGTGTACGTGCAAGCATAATCGCATGCATGTTGCCAGGCGAGAAAAATCAATCCCTGCTGGCTGCTGCGTGTTTGCATATCTTTGCTGCATCCAATCAACTCGGAAAGTAATCTAGTTAGATTTAGTGTTTTTTTTTGGTTCTCTTATCTTTAACGTAGCGAGGAGATCCTGATGGTTGGTAGTTCAACACATGTGGTATAGGTACGTAGAGCTCAGATAGTGAAATTAGCCGTGAGAACGAACCTTGCTGGTGCGCTGGCATTGGGAGAGGACGGTGGCTGCTCCAGAGGCAATGGAGAAACAGGAAGGACTTGAAGAAGAAGATATGGAAAGGTTATTGTCTGGGCATGAAGCCTCAAGACCGTTTGGGAAACTGGGCTGATATTTTCTTTGTACAATAACTGGGCCGATAGTTTGTAGGTTAGCCCATAGGTAACGTGGCAGACATCTGTTTTCTCTTCTGTTAAACTCTAACTGGGACACATTACATGCCTTTTGTTTTGTTAGAATTAATCCGAGGTACGCGGTAGATCCAGCGAGGAACAAGCAATCACAGCACAATGAGGATACCGAAATTTGTTAACGAGGTTCGGCGAACTCGCGTACTCCCCGGGGCAATGACTATGGGCGCTCCTCCCCGAGATACGGCAACACCGGCCACCCGGGTGCCGGCACAAGCCGCCGGCACCCCCTTGCAAGCGTGTCGCTATCTAGTCGTCATGGGTTACAACATGGGTTGCCTCTAAGAGGCCAAGGGTACAACGTGTCCCACTCCGACACTACACGTATCCTACACACACTACAACACCAAGTCCAAACATAACCCAAGTCGTACACAATATTCGACACAAACACAACAAACTCCACCTTGGCGAATATTCTCCACCATCTTGAATTTGTCTATTCGTCAAACTTCCATGTACTCCGGACTTGTGTTGTCTTCTTCGTGGCTTATGGAGAGGTACTCGACGAGTCTGCCCCAGACCCGCCGCCGCCGTGAGACCCCGCTGCTACTCCTACAACTCCAGTCTCCGTGACTCCACCTGCAATAGTGCTCCCTTGCAACTTGTAAAGATGCGAAGCCGTCCTTTTTCGAATCATCACGGTCACCTCATCTTCCATGATTCTCATGGTCTTCCTATCCCGATCACAACGGAATACTATACCACCATCATGTAGAACATCAAGCGAAATTAGATTCCTCCTTAGGCCCGGCACATGCCTAACTCCCCCAAGCATCCGCTCAACTCCGTCGAACATCTTGATTTTGATGTCACCTACTCCAGCAACACGATTACCTGTGTCATTGCCCACATAGGCTAAACCAAAGTCACCAGACTTGTACGAAGAGAACCACTCCCTGTTGGGTGTCGCATGAAAAGAGCAAGCTGAATCCAACATCCAGGCTTCACGTTTGGTTGACCGCCGGTCTGTTACTATGAGGACATCAGTACTACTGTCTGAGCCATCACCATGAGCTGCCACATTAGCACTTGTCCCACCATTGAGTTCTGTAGGAGATATGCCCTAGAGGCAATAATAAATGTTATTGATTATCTCCCTGTTCATAATTATGTTTATGTTCCATGCCATAACTGCTGTGGTTCCCGAGCCCGTATATCCATAAAGGCTCTGGGGAGAACCCATATGCACGTGTGGAATAATAAACGGTAAAATGTATTCCTAGTCGTGCCTCTAAGACTAGCTCAAGTGTTGCATGATGATTATGCTTTCCCAATCATGGACATGTCTATGCCAAGCAACTTTGAGGGCACAATGTCAGGAAGGACATTTGTGTTGAATCGACCCGAATTGATGTTATGCTATGAGATACATTCGTCACAAGTTAATGGTTTATAACACAGAGATAGTTAATGTTTGCATAATTCCTTAGACCATGAGAGTATCGAGTTTCTTCATGCTTGCTTCATGAACTTTGGGGTTTGTTAAACGTCATCCGTAACTGGATGGCTATTACGGCGGCTTACGGGTTCATGGGAAAGTATGTTATGTAACTTGATAGCTCGAGATTGGGATTTGCTCCTCCGACGATGGAGAGATATACTCGGGCCCTCTCGGTGTTACGGTGTCCATCATCGTCTGGCCAGACACTTTGTGATTTGATCACGGGGATGCCGGAACACGAAACGAGAAAAGAGAACAAAACCGGTAACGAGGTAACTTGCATAGTGGACAAAGTGTTGGCCCACGGGGATGCAATAAATCTCACCTTAGGTGTTTGTGATATATCGTGAAGCAACAGGAATAGCTCACCGCAACTGGGAGGTTCACTCGAATATTCATTCGTGTGGGTATAGGGGTCAATATGGGTGTCCACGGCTCCGATGTTGATCATTGATCGGTAGGGGTTCCAGGTCATGTCTATACTTCACCGAACCTATAGGGTCACATGCTTAAGGGTCATCTATCTGCTGAATACTAGACAAGGAGTCTGAGAGAAAATCACCGAAAAAGTTTCGGACACCGGAAAAGTTCCGCAGAGAGAGGTCACCGGATGAGTTCCGGTGAAACTGAAAAGTTGTTTCAGGGGATACCATAAAGTCAAATTGGTTTCGGCACATGCCTGATAATTATTGGAGGATGCCAGAATCATTCTGGAAGCTTTCTGGAATTTTTCGGGATAATAACCGGATATGCTCCGGAGCTGCCGGAACCACTTCAGATGCTTTTCGCAGATGAAAATCACTAAACCGGAATTGTTTCGGAACGCATTGAAAATAGTTTTTGTGGGTACTGGAAATGTTCTAAGCCCACACAAATATTTGCAGTTTGAACGGACGCTGAAAAATGTCGTCGTGAATAGTGAAAATCAGCTTTATGGTTACTTTATGGAAAGCCACCTTTTGGGGCTTTGCTCCAAAAGATCTTGGGGATGACATGGATGGATAGGAGCCATTTTTTGGGCCCCTCATGGGGGTGTGGCCGGCCACATGGGGTATCCCCCCTTGGGGACCCTCTTGTTCATTGGTTTCACTCCTAGGTCCTTGTGGAAGAACTTCTTTCATGTGCATTTTGGGTTTTTGTGTGAAACTACCCTACCCCTTGGGATTTCCTATAAATAGAGGTGGAGGGGCAGCCCTCCACACTCATCCCTTCTCACATACAAGTGCCATGCATGATCTGAGTTCTCTCTCCCTCCCAGCGAAATAGTTTCGTAGGGCCGAAAGGCTGTCTAGGTTCCGGTGGGAACTAGTTCTGGTCAGCGAAGCCCTGCCGGATAGATGACACCGTATGTGTGCAACTCTGTAGAGAGATCGTAGTTTCGGTCTTAGTTCATGAGTGCCTCCCGAAGGGCTGTCCGTGTGACCGTCCGAGTTTCGAAGGTCCTCCCGAAGGGCTGTCCGCGACACCGTCCGGGGGACTGTTCGACCGCCTCCCGGAGGGCTGTCTGAGGAGCAGATGAGGGTACACATCCTCGCGGTTGGGAGGTTGTAAATCCTAGCTGCGGGGATCTGCACCGCCGATCGTCATCGACTCTACTTCCCGCTGCGCTACGAGTCGGTAACGAAAAAGATCAAACCTTGTATGCAGTCTCCATAGTGGTCCTGGGCTAGTGCGTAGGTCAGAAAATTTTTGTTTTCTGCTGTGTTACCCATCAGTGGCATCATGAGCCGTGCTATGCGTAGATGCAGGTTGCGATCTAGAATACATAGAGATGTATGGGTATTGCATAATATAATTAGGTAGTAGATGAGATCTATTGCTGAAAATTATTTATGCGGGTGACAGATGAAATATGTTACCCGATGTTCTTGTTGCTTCCCTAGAATTTGCGTTTGCTCAATCTCGAGACAGCATGGTGGAATTTGACAAAGTTCTGGCAATCCGTGATCCTGATTGATCATGGAAGTGCTATCAGTTCTTTGGGTTCTGCCATAGTCAAAAGAAAGATGAAATTCGCAGACAACAGGGCAATGCAGATATGATCTGCACGGGGGTCATTCGTATGACGAAGTTTAGTATGGGGTTCGAGATTTTATTGTCTCGTGCTTCATACACCCTGCAAAGTTAATCTAGCGACATGAACTATCATACTTGATGATGAACGTTGGTCGCCGCGGTTTAAGTCAAAACCTTAGAAGCCACGTAAAATAAATTTTGCATAAACCGATTAGAGGCGTCTAACTTGGTTTTGCAGGATGTGCATGTGATGTGGTATAGCAGTGCTCATACTAATTCGATTATGTATGAGATGACTATATGATGTAATTTGATTAACCTGACATGCGTGTCATGATTCGGCATGATGGCTGGAGCCATATGATTGCACTTTAATGACCTGCGTGTCAACCTTGTTGTAATGCATATTTTGTTAGCTATAGATATAGCAATATTATCTGGTGCATCGACAAGGTGGTGGCAATCTTCGCGATATGAGGATTGTCCTCAAAAGTGCCGAGAAGGACTTTGTCCTATCGCATGCTTTCCGTATCCTCCCGCTAATGCTATGGATCATGTGACTCTCGTCCTTCGATCCAAAAGCTAGAATTCTGTTACGGTCAAGTGAAATATGTTTGCTTCCTTGAAACTCGAACTTCGAAAGTTTGGGATAGTTATGTGATATTCATGGAATTGGAAATTAATTTTCAAATACAAACAAAGGCTGAAAGATATGAAATATCCAAAGCAATGTTTGATTGCAAATTATTAGTAAAGTGTTTACTATGCATTAGACTGATAAGAGAGGGATCCAGAAGAACACCTGTCATATAATGAAAGGTGAATAAAACAACAACTTAAAGAGAAAGGAAGTGTCCAAAGGGTGTTAGTATGACTTACACGCCTAGGAAGTCCGGGGCTAACGCCACTCTTAAGTTGGGTGCTTCTTTTGCGAGTAGGAGAAATACTAAAAGTTAAACTGTTAGAAGTATAAAGGCAGAAAGAAAGATGACTGGAATATCCAGCTCATGTATGAATGTCATACAAGTTTTTGATGTATAGTAGGCTGGTCAAAGATATAGTTCTTGGGAATTATGGTTAAACATGTTAATCACTAATTCCTGGGTATTGTGAGTTAATCACGAAGATACCCACTCGATTGCATTCTGTTACGAATCAATGTAAGAGCTACTATGGCCTAAAAGGCTAGCCAGAAATGAGGTTAAGGTATACACAGGGAACATAGTAAATGTTACTATACCTTGCATCGGTGTATTGCCGTCTGTATTTATTTTCATAATTCATTTAGAGTTTTACAAACTCTATCCCATTGCATAAGGTATCTTGCAAGAAGGTTGTTCATAAGAGAACCTTTTATGTTCGATGTTATGAATAACACAAGGGCCATACTTTCATTATGAATGAGATGTATGTTATGAATATTGATAATAATACAATACCTCTGGGTTTACTTTCATAAATCATTTCAGAGTTGCATAAACTCTAGCCCATTGCACAATGTTTGTTACAAAAGAGTTGTTCATAAAAACAACAATTGTTGTTAAGTAGTATGAATAACATGAAGGGCCATGCTTCCATCCAAGATGGATGTATGTTATGAATATTGATGGTAATATAATACATCCATAACACTGACGCTAAAAGTCGCAAGACTATGAGAATACCACACATGTGTGGCACTGTATTTGGTCACATTGGAGAAACCCGCATGGAAAAATTCCATTATGATGGATTTTGAAGTCGTTTGATTTTGAATCATCTGACACTTGCAACTTTTCTCCGAAAAGTGAAGTGACTGAAATACCGTTCACAGGCCATAAGGAACGAGCAACAAACTTATTGGTGATCATACATTTTGATGTGTGTAGTTCAATAAATGTTGTTGCAAGTAGTGGATTTATATATCTTCAGAAATGACTCAAGTAGATATATGGATATTTGCTTGATGAGACGTAAGTCTGGATCTTTTGAAATCATTCAAAAGGTTTTCAAAAATGAAGTAGAAGTTATTGTAACAAGAAAATTATGTTTCTGCAATTTGATTGCACAAAGGAATATTTGAGTTACATGTTTAGCGAATGTCTGATGAGTTGTGAAAGGGGTTTCATAACTTGCACCTCCCGGAACACCACTGCAAGTGAAAAGTCCGTGGAGATGTAATCTAACCATTTATGACATGGTAAGGTCAAAGATGACATAAGTAAAAGTGCCATTATCCTTTTTAAAGTGATGCTTTAGAGACTGCGGCTTTTACACTGAAAAGAGCTACATCGGGTCTGTTGAAATGAAGCCATGGTATGGTACGCCCAACCATGTTATATCTTTTCTTAACATTTGAAATATGGGGCTTGTGTAAAAGGTTACAAACCTATTCCAAAACAGACAAGTGCTACTTTGTAGGTTATACCAAAATGTTGGGTATTCCTCCCTCACTATAGCGAGGCAAATAGTTTTGCCGTGAAATGGTGTGCTTTTAAAGAGAATGGTTCTTTCAAAAAGGTGAGTGGGAGAATAGTGCAACTTGACGAGATAAACAGTATCTTCATCATCAGATCAAAGGAAAGAGACCTTGGAAGTAATTCCAGAGTTTCCTACTGTGACTGATACGGAAGTCTCTACAATAAAATGTATGAACTTCGGTCGAACTTGCAGCTGAACCACGTAGGCAAGGCTCGTGCAAACCTCTCAGGTGCGCAAACGAGATATTGTTGTTAGACAACATTATACCTACGATACACAAGGAAGCGTTGATGGGCCCTGACTCCAGAATTGGCTAAATGCCAATACAACCCGAGTTAGTTTCCATATAAGTGATTCTAGATTAAAACCTTGATACACCTTTCGGAAGACTTAGAGTTTAACGAATATTTATGGAACTTAAAACTGATACGGATAAAAATGTTTTATCCATAAAGCTCGACTTGTTGAAATAACAAGTTCAAGAGTTGACTACGATGAGGTTGTTTTCATCGTAGCGATGCTCAAAGTCGGTTCGGGTTGAACTAGCAATTAATACATATTTCAATCATGAGATATGAAACATGGATGACAATAGGATTTCCATCTGATGGAAATGAAACCAAGGACTTGCATGTGTTACAGTGCAAGGCATTTTGTCTATCCAGAGGATGCTAGTAAGGGTGCAAACTTCAGAGTTCCAGCTATGGACAGAAGAGAGCAAAATGGAGTTGGAATCTTCGTGCTTTGATGAAATTGTCAAAGGGGTTTGACTTCATCAATGGGCAACGAAGATGCTTGTAATTGAAGAAAGTAAGTGGGAGCGTAATAATATTTCTAAAAACCTTATGTGCTTGGCACATTGGTAATTGGAAATAAATTTCTTGACACGAATTAGGACTTCATTTGAAAATAGTTTTTCGATGAAGTGCTTAGGCTAAATAGCCTCAATATTAGGCATGATGATGTATGGAGGTAGATTTACCTAATGGGGCTCAGCAATGAATACATATTGAGAAGATGCTAAAACTGTTGAGGATATAGACCTTAGAGTTACCCGCCAGGAGGGGCCGGGTTACTCGCGTGGTCATTGCCAGAAGCCCGGAGCCAAGCTTGAAGACAACGGGCCAGAGATGGGCTGAGACCCGGATATGGCTTAAGGCCCGTAGTTACAATCATCATTATAGTAGAACTTGTAGTGTAAGGCAAGTATTGTTTAGAGTCCGAGCCGGACACTCTTATGAGCCAGCCGGGACTCTAAGGGCTGCTGGGCGTCAGCCTCCCTATATAAAGGGACGACCCGGTAGCGGTTGAGGGAGAACAATCTGATCGAGAGCCGGGCATAGCAGTTTAGCTCCCTGGCGATCGTAACCCTAATCAAATATGACCTCAAACTGGACGTAGGCTTTTACCTTCACCGTAAGGGGCCGAACCAGTATAAACCCTCGTGTTCCTTGTCCCACATAACCCCTTCAAGCTTCGTAGTTGCGATGGCTCCACGACTAAGTCCTAGCTCAAGGACATCTGCCGTGACAATTCCACGACAGTTGGCGCCCACCGTGGGGCTGGCGCACGGTGGATTTGAGTTCTTGAAGGGCAGCTTCGAAGGGCTCAAGGGATACGCGGTGGGCCGGATGACCAAGAGTCGTCGCGGCAAGTTCTACATCGACGATGCGGACTGGGGCCCCGACGCCGGCTCAATCGAGTACGGGTACCGGGTCCCCTTTGGCGGAATTCATGTCTTCATTGGCAAGATTGGTGAGCCGGGCCCCGAGCCGGATCTCTGCGCCGATCTCATCGAAACGGCTCAGCGCGCACGATCCGCCCGGGCCCGGCCTGCCTTAAGGCGCGTTTTTGTGGGATGCATCCATGGAGGGCCCTCTGATCCATCTGGGTCTGGTGATGAGGTGGACGCCGGTTCTGACGGCGAGTCGGCCACTGATGAGTCAAACTCGTTGTACCAACTCCAAAATGGCAGGCTCATGGGTTGTTCCGATGGCGACAGTATTCCGGACCTTTTTGGGCCGCCAAGTCAGGTTGGAGTTTTCATGGCTGGGGCGCAGCCTGTTCAGAACCCCGCTGCTGGATCGGGAAACCCGGTGCCTTCTCCGGCTCAGGTGCTGATGGATCTGACGGACAAGATGACAGCCCTGTTAACCGCCATGGTTGACCCGGCAGATCAAGCTCAGCATGATGCGGAGGTGGCGCAGTTAAAATTGGATCTGATAAAGGCTAAAGAGGATCTTGCAGCAGAAGGGATCAGGCTGGCTGCGGAGCTGGCGGCTCTCGAGGCCCGGACTCAGCTGATTCAGGCGCAGTCTTTCCAACTCACGATGGATCAGAACGCGGCCAATGAGGTCATGAGAAGGAGGCATCAGAAGGCCCAGTCTCGACTCCCGCCGGTTTACGATCCACGCAATCTCTTCAATACGCCGGGTGCAGGGTCTAGTAACCCGCCAGGTGATGGGGCCTCCCCAGGTGCCCCCTGCCCCGCCTCAATATGTGCCAATACCCCCGGGTCATTATGATAACCCGCTGGAGAACATGGTAGCTGCGGCAGCACGGCTGGCGGCTCTCCCCGTTGACGGCGATTCTCCGGCGGCCATCGAAACTCGCCGGGTCAGGGAAATCCTACAGACGGCGCTGGCACAGCAAGAGGCGTACTCCTACAGCCGGGACAGGATCCACTCGACTCCTCGTCCAGGTCAGAGCCCGAGTTACAGCCGGCACATGGTCTCGGCAACCGGCTCAAGCAACGTCCGGCGCCATGACCCGCCCCCTGGCCATGGCCCGGCTCATAACGGAGCCTTTTACGTGGCAGACCAAGCACGGCAAGAGGCGGAGCAAGTGCCTCAATTGACGGCTCACCAGACCCCACCGGCTTATCCGACGACTTCCGTTGATGTGGGTATCCCTACCAGGACCGGAGGTGTCCCTTGTTTGGTGCCAGCTATCCGTAATGAACGTCTACCCAAGGACTTCAAAGGCCCTAGGAAGGTGCCTAACTACACAGCGGACTTACAGCCCGCGGCCTGGATCGAGAGCTACGAGATGGCCATGGAGCTCCTGGAGGTCAGTGAGGCGGCCATGGCTAAGTACTTCACCATGATGTTGGATGGGACTGCCCGCAGTTGGTTGAAAGGGCTACCACCGAATTCCATTGGGTCTTGGGCGGAGCTAAAAGCCCGGTTCATCCAAAACTTCAAAGATACCTGCAGGCAGTCTATGTCAATTGTGGATCTGACTAACCGTAAGCAGCAGGAGGGTGAATCCACGACCCATTGGAGGAAGAGATAACATTAGGGTTGCCCATTGCTAAGGAAGCAAACACGAAAGCATGAGGCCGTTGCCTAGGACACCAGAGGTGTAGCCCTTGAAGAATGGCATGTAATGTCCATAAATAGTAATGTAGTTATGCTTGTTGTTATGTGCATCCCAAGCCAGCATCATGATATTACTGTTTGCATTCCCAGATTTTGACTAAGTCTGAGAATCACCTTAGTTCACGGTTGCATATCGTTTTGATGAATGCCATGAACTTGTTGCTCCTATGAATATCGCCATGTTGTAAGCAATGTAGCATAATTGTTTCTTGCCTCCAACATGCCATCATATTAACTCTGCTCATGGAGATGCTCTGTTTTTCTGTAAGACATGAACTGTAGCAGAATGTTGCATTTTGCTTGGATGATAGTAAATTAACCATGATGCCTATGAACCTGAAACTTTAAATTGAAGTATGATATCTCAACTTTTAAGGGCATCTCAAGTTTGTGCCTATCTTGTTCCTGTAGCATCATGTTTTGTTGGCTCCATGTAGGCATGAAATGACTACCAATTTCACATTCACACCTCTCGTCTCTATGACACGCACACTGTCTCCACATTGGCGGTTTGCGACAATAGACATATAGACACGTACGCACGTTCTCTCTCCTTCACACACACAGAATGTCCTTGAAAAAGAATATAGGGTGCACCTAAAACGTCCAAATGCAGAAAAGCACGAACTGAACATAAATTCAAATTAATGGAAATATTGTAGGTGAAGCGAAAAAAATGTAGGTTGGTAATTCGGGATTGTTTACACACACACGAAAACGTTTGGTGGATGTCCTCCGAGCTTGACAGCGTGAGGTTGTCGCACCGTTTGATTGTGTGAAAGTCGCATTAGAGTGGGGAAGTGACAGAGTAATAAGTGGGAACATGATAAGCGTGAAGAAATGCGAAAGTAAGTTGTGGATTCACGCATAACGTGGTAACAGCTGTAGTGTGGAAAGAGGGGGACGTGATAGACGTAGTCAACACGAACTACCATGATAGGCGGTATGTGGAAACAATGTCAGGAACACCGTGCTAGTAGTATAGTGGAATAATGTTGTAGGAAGGATGGGGCAACACTAGAAAAGGTTAAGTGTGGTAATGTTTGTTTAGTGGAAAGCATGGTAAAAGAGTGAAAGTGAGAAAGTGAGTAATAGTGTCGAAAAGTTGGCATGGGAAAGTGGCTCATTAGAAAAGTGGGAGGGTATGATTTTTTTTGACATAATAAGTGGAAAGTGGTACCGGCCTAGTATGTAGCATCAGTGGAGACGTGGTAATGGTGCTAATAGTGGGAAATTGGAAAGATGGTAAGCGTGGTAAAGTGAGAGTGTAGTTAATATATTGTGGTAGATGGTATGAACGAACGGTAAAAAAGTGGTAAGCAGTAACCGTGGGAAAGTGGTAAGTACGGTGAAGTGTCAGAGTAATATATAGTGATATGTATTATGTGCCAGTGGTAGATAGGTGGTAAGTGTAGTAGCCGTGTGAAGGTGGCAGAGTAAGTAGTACATTGTGTAATCGTGGAATGTGAAGAAATCGGTGCATTATGTCTCGATGGTGAAGACGTGGTAATGGTGGTAACAATAAGGACGTGGCAGAGTAAGTAGAATGGGAAATTGGCTAGTGTGGGAAAGTGGTAAGTGCGTAGAAGTAGGAGCGTTAGTAATGTAGTCTGTCGTGCGTGTTTAAAAATTGTAAGGGTGGTAAAAGGGGCAAAGATGCAGAGTAAGTAGAATGCACTGGTATAGCGGGAAGCATGGTAAAAGGGAGAAAAATTGAGTGTAGTAGCCAAAGTTTTAGAATGGTGAAAAATGGTGGGGAAGTAAATAATATAGGAGGTATAGTGGCAATGGTTGTAAAGTGGTAAATATGAAAGTGTTATAACATATACATGAAGTGGCAATGGTGGTAAAGTGGTAAGGGTGGTAATGCTGAAAAAGCAGCAATGGTGAGGAAATTGGCGAGTGTGGAGAAGTGGCAGAGCAAGTGTGGAGAAGAAGCAAGGTATTAGTTACTCCGCCCATTCGTAAATACAAGTCTTTCTAGAGATTCCACTACGGACTACATACGGAAGAAAATGCATCCGTATGTAGTCTGCATTGAATTTCCTAAAAAGACTTATATTTAGGAACAGAGGGAGTAGTAGGTTTGCATTGTGTTGGATAAAGTAATTTTTTTTCCGTATTCTAAATATTTGTATGTACAAAGTGGGAAGGACAATAATGGTGGAAAACTGGCAAAAGATGGTAATAGTTCAGATTCGACAAGGGTGGGAAAGTGGCCGAGGTAATGGTAGAAACGTGGCATTGATGGTAAGTGTCAATGGCAGTAATAGTAATAGTGCCAATGGTGTTAATAGTCTCAATGGTGGGAATGGTGCCAATTGTTGGAAAGTGGTGAAGTAAGCAATACTGTGTGGAAGGTGGAAAAGTGGGAATGGTGATAGTAGTGTGAATGGTGGTTATTGTGTCAATGGTGAGAAAGTGGTGAAGTAAGTAATGTTTTGGTACACGTAGTACGTGTGCAAGTGGCAATGGTGACACTAGTGTTAAAGGTAAGAAAGTGGTGGAGTAAGTAAAGTTTCGGTATACGTAGTACGTGTGGAAGGCGGGAAAGTGGCAATGATGATACTAGTGTTAAACGTATGAAAGTGGCAATACTGGGCCTACGGCAATAGTGGGAAAGGCGTGTTAATAGTGTCAACTGTGGTAATGGTGGTAATAGGTGGGGGTTGGCAAACGGTGACAACAGTGCCAACCTTGGTAAGTGCGCAAGGTGGAAAAAAGGCAATGGTGATAATAGTGTTAAATGTAAAAAGTGGTGGAGAGGCAATGGCGGCAATGAAGTGTTATATGTAAGGAATACGTCGGGACGGGCACTTTTTTTGCCGTGGTGATAATAGTGTTAAATGTAATGGTGACAATGTTGGTAAATGACAATTGTGGAAACATGGCAACGATGTCAATGGTGATACGAGTTTCAATCATGGGAAGCGGTGCAAATGTGGACACATGCCAATGGTGGTAATAATGTCAATAGTTGTAAGTGGCAATGGTGATAATAGTGTCAACCGCGGTAAGCGGTGGAAATGTGGCAACGGTGGACACATGCCAATGGTGCTAATAATGTCAACTGTTCTAAGTGGCAATGGTGATAATAGTGCCAACAGCGGTAAGTGGTGGAAATGTGGCAAAGGTGGACACATGCGAATGGTGCTCATAATGTCAACTGTTCTAAGTGGCAATGGTGACAATAGTGTCAATGGTGCTAAGTGGTGAAAATGTGGCAAAGGTGGGCACGTGGGGACCGGGCCAGCACCTTCGTGATGGCATAACGACGGGACATCCGAGGCAACGTTGGGAAAGGATGGGCGTACGAGAAAACGGGTGTTTTTCCTAAGAAAAACCAACCGTGTTCCGTACGCCCACCAGGAAGGACCCCTCCTCCCTACTATACCCGAGGGTTTTAGCCCCCATTGGGACCCCTGCCCTTCAGTTTGTGAAGGAGGGGTACACTGTTTTGAAACGCCGCCGTGGCAGCGTTTTTCTGCCATGAGACATGTTTTCGCTGCCATGGCACCGTTTCTTGACCATCATTAGCTAGTTTTGACCCGGTTTCCATGGCGTATGGGCCTTTTTTTCTCCCGGACCTCTCGTACCCGTTCACGTGTCCGTGTACGTGCGTGTCCACGTACCGCCCGTTCACGGGTCCGTGTACGTGTAACGGTCCGTGCACGTGCAGCCCGTTCACGGGTCCGTGTACGTGTGTGTGCGTCGTACGTGTTTTTGCCCAGTTTTCC